>NC_092091.1:67821215-67897137 GCF_045679555.1 Salvelinus alpinus
CTCTGTCTCCGTCTCTCTGTCTCCGTCTCTGTCTCTGTCTCTCTGTCTCCGTCGCTCTGTCTCTGTCTCTGTCTCTGTCTCTCTTTCTCCGTCTCTGTCTCTCTGTCTCTGTCTCTCTGTCTCTTTCTCTTTCGCTGGCTCTCTGTCTGGCTCTATGTCTCAATCTCTCTCTCTCTCTCTCTCTCTCTCTCTCTCTCTCTCTCTCTCTCTCTCTCTCTCTCTCTCTCTCTCTCTCTCTCTCTCTCTCTCTCTCTCTCTCTCTCTCTCTCTCTCTCTCTCTCTCTCTCTCTCTCTCTCTCTCTCTCTCTCCTGTCTCTGTCTCTCTCTCTCTCCTGTCTCTGTCTCTGTCTCTGTCTCTGTGTCTCTCTCTTTCTCTTTCTCTGGCTCTCTGTCTGGCTCTATGTCACTCTCTCTGTCTCTCTCTTTCTCCATCTCTTTATTTAACTCCCACCCACTCCTCTACTTTCTCATATCCGCTGTATTGTGTGACCTTATTCTAGTCACAGCATCTCATGAATCACCTCCATCTCCCTAGGGTTGTTAACCTCATAACCAAACCACTATGTCCCTCTCTTGTCATAGAGCCACAGATGTAGTGTTGGCGGATAATAGTATACAGATGCCCTACTAGTACATCATACCTACATAGCCTAGAATTTATCCTTGGATGCAAAATTCCCATGAAGCTACACAGAGAGACACATGACAGCTAGGCCTGCTGTCATGAACTTTCAGCGAGCCCCAGGTATGTGGTTTCAGTGAGTCAGAGGTACAGTATGTGGTCTTAATTAAATGTCTGAATATGTTGTAAAGGGGATTGGGTTAAATGAAATGCTTTCTCCTGTTTCCCGAGGCAGGTTTAGAATGCAAGGTGTACGTGGCGACCTTCATGTCAACATTAGCCTCTACCACAAACAAGGTACGGCAGCCATCTTTTCTTTCTCTAGCAGTGTTTGTTCTGGTTCTGTTCAGAGTGATGATCTGGTCACCATTTGTAACTTTACGACTCTGTATTAAACACTGCGGCAAAAGGCTGCTTCATTAAGAATCACTTGAAAATAAGGTCTGATGCATAAAAGCCTGACAGACTTTTATGCGCTCATTAATAAACATTTATGACTTAATTCTAATGTGACTGACAACCTATTTATATGTAATCGTTGCTCATGCATAAAAGTCCTTTGATTTCATCATAGTAGAATACACTGTGAAAAGTAACTGCCTAATTCATTAAAGAAATTGAGTAGTGGCTACTCAAACATCTCCAACGGTCAGGTGAACTCAAACCATATAAGTGGTACTAACTATCTCAATAAGATCTCTTATCGCTTAACGTTTTTGAGAACTGTTAACAAGTTTTAACTTATTGAGTAAACGTTATTTATTTGCTCTGCAAATCTAAAGTTGAGTTATTACAAGTTATGATTATTTAATATTTTAAAGTCAATCTAACATTTATTAAATAAGTTGTTCTTACTTGATTTTATCATATTTTACGTATTTACTTAAAATAAAGTAGTAGTCAGACACTGATATTTGAGTAAAAAACACTATCTGTGTAGTACTGAGATAGAATTCTAATGTTTATGCAAGTGGGTCTGTTTTTAGAGGATTGTGGGTAATTCAATTTTTTTTTAGACTATGATACTTTCACACAATGTTGTATACATATGTGAAGTATTTTTCTAAAATAGTATTAAGCAGTTTGTTGTGTAATTGTTCATGATGAACGGATATCAAAACCCTCGGACAAATTGATGTTCAATAAAGAGACAAGCCATTCCCACCATCAACAAGGTCATGTGCACCACTCTTAATGACTGTTGCTAATGCAGCATCCTGTAATGCTTACAGTCAGTGGCATGCATGTGGGGTGCATGCCACTACACAACACTAAACGATACATTAATTGCACTAAACCACTGCTACACCTGGCTAACAGTGGAGCCTTGTCTGGCAGCGCAACAGTTAATTCAGCCTCATTTACTGCCTTTAAAAAAAACATAGCTGATATGGCTGACTTGCTTAAACAAACGTGGTTTCTACTGACTATGGCATAAGGGATTCGATGAGCGGATAAGAGGCAATCCGTGATTTTGATTAAGACATTAATGAGCGTGCTAGGACAGACGTAGTCAATATAACTATTTGTTCAGTACTTTTAGCTAGGACAGACGTAGTCAATATAACTATTTGTTCAGTATTTTTTAAATGTACAGCGACAGAATTCAAAATATGGGCCATTCTTACAGTGTTCTCCCTGTACACCAATTCAGAACCATTGGATAAATAAAGGTGGCATATAAGCAAATAATGAAAGCTCTTACAATATTCGATGATTTACATTTCTCAAAAAACGGTTATAGGCTACATGTGCACCACCAAGTCAGAACAGTAGGTGAAATTAAGAGGTGAAAATAGACCAAATTATTAGAGTGAGGCACATTGGCTACTAACAGCTTACTACACAACATACACTTAGTATTACTTTCTTAGCTACAGTATACATATCTCCCAGGGCATATTGCATAATTTATGCAGCAGCATACAAGACATTTTTGGACTCACCTTGTTGTGCTGTGCTCACTTGAACAGGAAGGTGGCGCAGAGGTCCTTCGTGGCAAATTTTGTCATCAAACTTTGTCATCAAAGTCTGGCATTCTCTGGATTTATCATGCTTTCAAGACAACTGGGAACTCAGGAAAAAAGGGTTGAATCATGATGATGTCAGTGATCTTTAGGTTGTAGCTCTAGAAAGAGGCCAGAGTTCCCGATTTACAATTTCCAGTTGGATGAAAGTTCAAAACATATTTTCCCAGTCATAGCTCATTTTTCCCGAGTTACCAGTTGTCTTGAACTCACTAAAGTCAGAATTTGCAGTTCCGAGTTAAGTTGTTTTGCGCACGGCACAAATCATGCTTCATTGACAGCATGGCCAGTGTTGAATGTTTATCATTTTAAACTTGGAAAAGTGACCCTTAATCGTAGACTTGGGACCTCACAGCCACTCCACTGAATAGCAGGCTAATGATTGATTTGCAATGCTTGCAGCTAGCTACTGATTCCTTCCAAACCACTCATTGTTGAATTTGCGATTTCCAACTTGTTGTGTAATGTTTATGTCCAATGACCGATAAGCACCGATACATTTTATCTATAATTTCTCTTCATTATTTCTCTTCAAGTGACAATAATTAAATAGGATTTACCAGTAGATTGTTGACTTGATTCATGATGATGACTGCTAGCTAAGATTTTGAAAGTATGATGTTGACATGATCAGTCCAATCAAAGCTACTGTAGATATAACGTGATTTGATGTCATTTTATCTGTGGCCAATGACCTTGAGCCATCTTGGATGGGCACTTCTAATGTAACTCTATGGCAGCACCCAAGGGGCTAGAATTTTAGAGCTCTAGCCTTAGACTTGGCGGTGACGTAGTGTCCCCATGAGTGACAGAACACTAAGCCAATCATGGCGCAACGCTCCGTATTTTCTGCTGGCTTGCCCCACCACCACAGAAAGCACTGAGCTAGGCTGAAACATCTGCATTTTTGAGCTGCCTTACTCAAGAAAACAAAATAGAGACCGTCTTTGTCTATATTAACTCAATGATATACAGTTGAAGTCGGAAGTTTACATACACTTAGGTTGGAGTCATTAAAACTCGTTTTTCAACCACTCCACAAATTTCTTGTTCACGAACTATGGTTTTGGCAAGTTGGTTAGGACATCTACTTTGCGTAGTAATTTTTCCCACAATTGTTTACAGATAGATTATTTAACTTATAATTCACTGTATCACAAATCCAGTGGGTCAGAAAATAACGTAATCAAAGTTTAAACAGCTTGGAAAATTACATAAAATTATGTTATTGGTTTAGAAGCTTTTGATAGGCTAATTGACATAATTTGAGTCAATTGGCGGTGTACCTGTGGATGTATTTCAAGGCCTACCTTCAAAATGCTTGACTTCATGGGAAAATCAAAAGAAATCAGCCAAGACCTCAGAAAATAATTTGTAGACCTCCACAAGTCTGGTTCATCCTTGGGAGCAATTTCAAATTGCCTGAAGGCACCACGTTCATCTGTACAAACAATTGTTTGCAAGTATAAACACCATGGGACCCCGCAGCCGTTATACCGCTCAGGAAGGAGACGCGTTCTGTCTCCTAGAGATTAATGCACATTGTTGCGAAAAGTGCAAATCAATCCCAGAACAATAGCAAAGGACCTTGTGAAGATGCTGGAGGAAACAGGTACAAAAGTATCTATATCCACAGTAAAACAAGTCCTATATTGACATAACCTGAAAAGACCACTCAGCAAGGAAGAAGCCATTGCTCCAAAATCACCATAAAAAAGCCAGACTACGGTTTGCAACTGCACATGGGGACAAAGATCGTACTTTTTGGAGAAATGTCCAAATGGACAATGACCCCAAGCATACTTCCAAAGTTGTGGCAAAATGGCTTAAGGACAACATGGCTTAAGGACAGCAAAGTCAAGGTATTGGAGTGGCCATCACAAAGCCCTGACCTCAATCCTATAGAAAATTTGTGGCCATTACTGAAAAAATGTGTGCGAGCAAGGAGGCCTACAAACCTAACTCAGTTACACCAGCTCTGTCAGGAGGAATGGGCCAAAATTCACCCAACTTATTGTGGGAAGCTTGTGGAAGGCTACCCAAAATGTTTGACCCAATTTAAACAACATAAAGGCAATGCTACCAAATTTTTATTGAGTGTATGTTAACTTCTGACCCACTGGGAATGTGACGAAAGAAATAAAAGCTGAAATAAATCATCCTCTCTGCTATTATTCTGACATTTCACATTCTTAAAATAAAGTGGTGATCCTAACTGACCTAAGACAGGGAATTTTTACAAGGATAAAATGTCAGGAATTGTGAAAAACTGAGTTTAAATGTATTTGGCTAAGGTGTATGTAAACGTCCGACTTCAACTGTATATATTTTTGTTACATTGTTTGCAAACTGATATGTGACATGTATTAATGCCAAAATAACATGCAAAACATACAAGCCCCCTAAAAAATGTGGGGCCCGTCATCCACCTGCCCTGAATGACGGGTCGCCACTGCTTGCAGCTATACCTCCAGCTACTGCTAGAGGAATGGGCATTGTGCTCAACAAAGATGGCTAAAGTGGGTTAAAATGACAAATACATAAAACAATCGTAAACATGAAGTGATGACCACTGAAAATTACTAATCAGAACAACTTACTACTTACAAATAGTATTAAAGGTTAAAACATTTAAGTAGAAGGGACTCTTCAATTTACTATTCACTACATCAAATATTCATGTTCAATTAACTTCAATGGTTATGGTTCAGAATACATCATGTAATTTAGTGTAAAAAAAGTTCATGAAAGATAACCATATGGTCACTTTATTACATTATTTCTTGAACAATGCAATACTTGGAGTTGGGTAACTGAACTAGTTCTAGGTAACGAAGTTTCCACAAAGAGTTTTTGTTAGTTGAACTAAATGTTTTTTATATTTTTTATTTTACCTCCTGTTTCGATCTTGACTCATCGCTGCAACTCCTAAAGGGGGTCGGGGGGCGAAGGTCGAGTCATGCATCATCCCAGACATGACCCGCCAAACCACACTTCTTAACACCCGCCCGCTTAATCTGGAAGCCAGCTGCACCAATGTGTCGGAGGAAACACTGTTCAACTGACGACCGAGGTCAGCCTGCAGGCGCCCGGCCCGCCACAAGGAGTCGCTAGAGCACGATGAGCCACGTAAAGCCCCCCCGGCCAAACCCTCCCCTAACCCGGATGACGCTGGGCTAATTGTGCGCCACCCTATGGGACTCCCAATCACAGCCAGTTGTGATACAGCCTGGGATCGAACCCAGGTCTGTAGTGATGCCTTTAGCATTGCGATGCAGTGCACCACTCGGGAGGCCCGAACTAATTCCTTTTTACAGTGTACTAGTCTCAGAATCTTTCTCAAGCATTCTGTTTTAGCAGTTAATGGAAGTTCACTGACTTGGAAGGTTGGTTTGGGAAGATGATGGAAATATTG
The DNA here is from genome assembly GCF_045679555.1 of Salvelinus alpinus. NCBI lineage: Eukaryota > Metazoa > Chordata > Actinopteri > Salmoniformes > Salmonidae > Salvelinus > Salvelinus alpinus. The sequence continues at coordinate 67,827,280 of NC_092091.1, forward strand.
TGGGATAATACATTGTTTATCCAAAGTCTTTTCATAGTTCTAACATGAACTTCTTAAATTGAATAAACTTGGTAAATAGGAGATGCCGGATGACTTCTTCGTCGGCAAGGCTGGCAAAGAAGAAAACTTGCCATATTGAAGGAGGTCATTTTGAATTCTTCTCAATATGGCTGTGGCTTTGTCTGGATTGATTGTTGAGCTTTGAAATGCAACTCATGTCTCACGATGGAAAGCTAACAATGTCCCCAGAGCATCCTGTTGTCATTGACAATGACAGACAGAAGCTGTTGATCACAGATTGGTCCTCACAGGAGATTACCGTCACCCCAATTTATGAATATTCACACGTCTTAATGAGATGATCCAAAAAGGCTCTGTTATCATGGATCCTACATTTACCAGGTGTGTGTTTGGATGATGACAGGGGTGCTGGTCTTTGGGGAGTTATGTGGAGAAGCGAGCCTCGCTCAAGCCTCTGTTTGAAATATCCGCTTGAGATGACAAGTTGGCATTAAACGGTAGGAAAGGAAAGGAGGCAGTCCGGAACACATTGACGAATGGCAAAAAATAACTCTAGACTCATTTTTCTTAGTTTCTGTCAAATCTCCTTTTCCAGCGTTTCCTTTTTAGATTCCATTAGTGTTGGCAGACGTCTTTTAGAAGAGAAAACAAAAACACCCACAGGATTCTGCCTGGAAAGTGGCCGCCAGTCATTTTGACAGTTTTCCACAGCCAAGTCCAGGCAATAAATCATGTATTACCTAAGTCGTTCATTGTAAAAGTTGGAGTTTGCCGCAGGCTCCGTGGGCGACGGACCAGACACGCTATCTTCCCTTTGGGAAGAACGGGGGGAGACAGAGAAGCAGAAGAGATTAGTTCCTCTGTTAAAACAACCTCAATGGAAATAATGGACATTCTCTCACTCCCTGTCAATATGAAGTATTGCCGCACCTCTCGGTCTCTAGGCACTCTTCTTCTCTAAACCCAGAAGGGCCTTCCCGTGGGACTCATTTTGAGAACGCACTGGCACTAAATACCTCATTAGTAAGACGGGGCTGTCCAAACTGAAGGACAAATGTATTGTCTGTCTTGTTTCACCTACGGAGTCATGTGGATTTACCAGAGAGATGATCACTTTTCTGTCAGCCACTTTTAAAACAGCAATACATTTAAAGAAGTTAATTGATATTTAGCTTCAAATCAAAATGAAGTCTTACAACTACAAGGGTGTTTGCTAACATGTTTGCTAACTAAATTAAATGGATGAATGTATGATAACTTTGGTAGTTCCCTCCATGATGACTTGGAATCCAAACCGCAGGAGCTCTATTCTAATTAACCAACAAACAAAAAGAGAACTTGCTTTGTACCGAGGACTCAGGAAGGAAGGATGCTCTTCTCTCGCTGACTACAGATCACTAATTCATTTGCATTCATGCAAAGTTGATCATATTCTGCTGCCTGGCGCATCTCCTCAATGTGTGGGTAGCTCTGCAGTTATATAAAGACAATGCAAAGGGTACATACATACATACATACATACATACATACATACATACATACATACATACATACATACATACATACATACATACATACATACATACATACATACATACATACAGATTAAAATTCTGTTATCACAGATGGGATCTGCAACAGTGTTAGTCTTTAGAGATGGGAAGTAGCTGCCAAGCCACCTCCATCAACTTTCCTATAACCCTCTATCTAGCCCTTCCTCATCACTCTCTCCATCCCACCTCTCTCTCTCTCTGTCTTTCTCGCTCTCTCTCTCTCTTTCTTGCTCTCCCGCTCTATCTTTCTTTCTCTCTTTCCCTCCCTCCCTCTCTCTTTCTTTCTCTCTCTCGCTCCCTCTCGCTCTCGCTCTCGCTCTCCCTCTCCATTTCTCTCTCTCTCTCTCTCCTATCAGCTTAGAGGGAAATAGATTGTCTCCTGGCTCCCAAAATCAATTTGTGTCAGCACACCAGGCCTTCTTTCTGGAAGTGCCAATGCAGGGGAACACTTGGTATTCACAAAATGAAATAATGGGTGACCGTAAATCCTGCCGAGAGAGACCCTGTCGGCTTCACTTAGGTTTAGGGGAGATCTCTTCTACAGATGCATCTTGTTAGCATCTCCTGTTGGCATTCTCCTTCAGTCTGGCTCTCTTCCCCCTCTCTCACTCCTCCATCTTCAAAGTGTTACCCTGAACGGCTTGATGAGGAAGAGTTATTTAAGGCAATGGACAGGATGTAGAAGCGTTGGCTGAGCATTTTTACTTTGATTGGATGTGTCTGTGTGTGTGTGTGTGTGTGTGTCTGTGTGCTTTAATGGTGGCCTGTGAGTGTCAAATTGGCTTGGTTTGGCTTGGACGTGTGTGTGTCTGTGTGCAGAAAGCATTTTTCTCCTCACCGCATTATGCCAAGAGATTAATTGACTATGTCTACCCGGGACATCTGCCTCAATGTCCCCTGACAATGCCTATCGTTTTTAACAAACGACCTCACGCTGGGATATTTCTGACCACCCTAAATATAGCCATTCCTCTTGTTCCTTTTACCCTGGGCACAATAACAAACGCCGGCTACAGCGGAAACGGCCGCTCCATGACGCTCCGTCATTGAAATTCACGGGGGGGAAAATCAAGGCACGTTTTTTTCAACAAGGAGGTTCAGGAGTAACGCCGTGGCGCTCGAGCCATTTTGTAAAATCCTGTTCAGATGAATTCACATGAAATAAATGTTAAGTCGCCTGACAAGCCATTAATAAAGACTGCGTTTTGATTTAGAGCCACGGCGAGGGGGGATGCCAGGAAAGGGAGAAATGCTATTAGTGGACACTGGGAAGGAGAAGCCTAATCTCAGTCTAACCGCTGTCTCTGGGCTCCTTCCCTCCCCTTAGGGTGGCTTTGGCGCTGGCTTTGTAGTCAGCGATACACACCACACAGGTGGGATTAGTGGGCCTAGCAGGAGGTGGGGACAAGGGAGTTAGACAATGTAGATGAGACCAGACCCTGTCATTCTCTTGTCTGACAACTCACCCTGAATGCAATTCCACAAAATGAGGGGCGTTGTACAAGACAAATTCATCAGTGATTGGATCATATCTAACCAATCAGAGTGTCAAAGTTGATAACGTGATGGAGGCTGGCTCTGGCCCAACCCATTGGTTTCTGGGACCAATCAGGACGGGCAGAATGTGTCCATATACTAGAAATCGTAGGGCTAGGAGGCAAATTCAGACTCATCGTGGAGAAGAAACGTCTGTTTGGACAGAGCGATGTGGATGGGTAGACGGGCAACTCTCCAGATCGATAACGTCCTCAAATGACTTATTGAGATGAACCCAAGATCAGATCTACTAGATGGAATTACATTTCTGGGAAGTATTGGGGTCTAAATGTGATGCAGTGTGTTGGCTAGTGTGGGACTCGGAAGTAAGTGCATGGCTGTGTGGTGTTTTCAGTCGGACAAATATAAACCCACACATACCCTAGTTGATAAGTGTTTTCAGTCTGACAAATATAAACCCACACATACCCTAGTTGATAAGTGTTTTCAGTAGGACAAATATAAACCCACACATACCCTAGTTGATAAGTGTTTTCAGTCAGACAAATATAAACCCACACATACCCTAGTTGATAAGCGTTTTCAGTCGGACAAATATAAACCCACACATACCCTAGTTGATAAGTGTTTTCAGTCGGACAAATATAAACCCACACATACCCTAGTTGATAAGTGTTTTCAGTCGGACAAATATAAACCCACACATACCCTAGTTGATAAGTGTTTTCAGTCGGACAAATATAAACCCACACATACCCTAGTTGATAAGTGTTTTCAGTCGGACAAATATAAACCCACACATACCCTAGTTGATAAGTGTTTTCAGTCTGACAAATATAAACCCACACATACCCTAGCTGATAAGTGTTTTCAGTCAGACAAATATAAACCCACACATACCCTAGTTGATAAGTGTTTTCAGTCTGACAAATATAAACCAACACATACCCTAGTTGATAAGTGTTTTCAGTCGGACAAATATAAACCCACACATACCCTAGTTGATAAGTGTTTTCAGTCGGACAAATATAAACCCACACATACCCTAGTTGATAAGTGTTTTCAGTCGGACAAATATAAACCCACACATACCCTAGTTGATAAGTGTTTTCAGTCGGACAAATATAAACCCACACATACCCTAGTTGATAAGTGTTTTCAGTCGGACAAATATAAACCCACACATACCCTAGTTGATAAGTGTTTTCAGTCGGACAAATATAAACCCACACATACCCTAGTTGATAAGTGTTTTCAGTCTGACAAATATAAACCAACACATACCCTAATTGATAAGTGTTTTCAGTCGGACAAATATAAACCCACACATACCCTAGTTGATAAGTGTTTTCAGTCTGACAAATATAAACCAACACATACCCTAGTTGATAAGTGTTTTCAGTCTGACAAATATAAACCAACACATACCCTAGTTGATAAGTGTTTTCAGTCGGACAAATATAAACCCACACATACCCTAGTTGATAAGTGTTTTCAGTCTGACAAATATAAACCAACACATACCCTAGTTGATAAGTGTTTTCAGTCGGACAAATATAAACCCACACATACCCTAGTTGATAAGTGTTTTCAGTCGGACAAATATAAACCCACACATACCCTAGTTGATAAGTGTTTTCAGTCGGACAAATATAAACCCACACATACCCTAGCTGATAAGTGTTTTCAGTAGGACAAATATAAACCCACACATACCCTAGTTGATAAGTGTTTTCAGTCTGACAAATATAAACCAACACATACCCTAATTGATAAGTGTTTTCAGTCGGACAAATATAAACCCACACATACCCTAGTTGATAAGTGTTTTCAGTCTGACAAATATAAACCAACACATACCCTAGTTGATAAGTGTTTTCAGTCTGACAAATATAAACCAACACATACCCTAGTTGATAAGTGTTTTCAGTCGGACAAATATAAACCCACACATACCCTAGTTGATAAGTGTTTTCAGTCGGACAAATATAAACCCACACATACCCTAGTTGATAAGTGTTTTCAGTCGGACAAATATAAACCCACACATACCCTAGCTGATAAGTGTTTTCAGTAGGACAAATATAAACCCACACATACCCTAGTTGATAAGTGTTTTCAGTCTGACAAATATAAACCAACACATACCCTAGTTGATAAGTGTTTTCAGTCGGACAAATATAAACCCACACATACCCTAGTTGATAAGTGTTTTCAGTCTGACAAATATAAACCAACACATACCCTAGTTGATAAGTGTTTTCAGTCGGACAAATATAAACCCACACATACCCTAGTTGATAAGTGTTTTCAGTCTGACAAATATAAACCCACACATACCCTAGTTGATAAGTGTTTTCAGTCGGACAAATATAAACCCACACATACCCTAGTTGATAAGTGTTTTCAGTCGGACAAATATAAACCAACACATACCCTAGTTGATAAGTGTTTTCAGTCGGACAAATATAAACCCACACATACCCTAGTTGATAAGTGTTTTCAGTCTGACAAATATAAACCAACACATACCCTAGTTGATAAGTGTTTTCAGTCTGACAAATATAAACCAACACATACCCTAGTTGATAAGTGTTTTCAGTCGGACAAATATAAACCAACACATACCCTAGTTGATAAGTGTTTTCAGTCTGACAAATATAAACCCACACATACCCTAGCTGATAAGTGTTTTCAGTCGGACAAATATAAACCCACACATACCCTAGTTGATAAGTGTTTTCAGTCAGACAAATATAAACCCACACATACCCTAGTTGATAAGTGTTTTCAGTCTGACAAATATAAACCCACACATACCCTAGCTGATAAGTGTTTTCAGTCTGACAAATATAAACCCACACATACCCTAGTTGATAAGTGTTTTCAGTCTGACAAATATAAACCCACACATACCCTAGTTGATAAGTGTTTTCAGTCTGACAAATATAAACCCACACATACCCTAGTTGATAAGTGTTTTCAGTCGGACAAATATAAACCCACACATACCCTAATTGATAAGTGTTTTCAGTCGGACAAATATAAACCCACACATACCCTAATTGATAAGTGTTTTCAGTCGGACAAATATAAACCGTTTTCAGTCGGACAAATATAAACCCACACATACCCTAGTTGATAAGTGTTTTCAGTCGGACAAATATAAACCCACACATACCCTAATTGATAAGTGTTTTCAGTCGGACAAATATAAACCCACACATACCCTAGCTGATAAGTGTTTTCAGTAGGACAAATATAAACCCACACATACCCTAGTTGATAAGTGTTTTCAGTCTGACAAATATAAACCAACACATACCCTAATTGATAAGTGTTTTCAGTCGGACAAATATAAACCCACACATACCCTAGTTGATAAGTGTTTTCAGTCTGACAAATATAAACCAACACATACCCTAGTTGATAAGTGTTTTCAGTCGGACAAATATAAACCCACACATACCCTAGTTGATAAGTGTTTTCAGTCTGACAAATATAAACCCACACATACCCTAGTTGATAAGTGTTTTCAGTCGGACAAATATAAACCCACACATACCCTAGTTGATAAGTGTTTTCAGTCGGACAAATATAAAAATATAAACCCACACATACCCTAGTTGATAAGTGTTTTCAGTCGGACAAATATAAACCCACACATACCCTAATTGATAAGTGTTTTCAGTCGGACAACTATAAACCCACACATACCCTAGTTGATAAGTGTTTTCAGTCGGACAAATATAAACCCACACATACCCTAGTTGATAAGTGTTTTCAGTCGGACAAATATAAACCCACACATACCCTAGCTGATAAGTGTTTTCAGTAGGACAAATATAAACCCACACATACCCTAGTTGATAAGTGTTTTCAGTCTGACAAATATAAACCAACACATACCCTAATTGATAAGTGTTTTCAGTCGGACAAATATAAACCCACACATACCCTAGTTGATAAGTGTTTTCAGTCTGACAAATATAAACCAACACATACCCTAGTTGATAAGTGTTTTCAGTCTGACAAATATAAACCAACACATACCCTAGTTGATAAGTGTTTTCAGTTGATAAGTGTTTTCAGTCGGACAAATATAAACCCACACATACCCTAGTTGATAAGTGTTTTCAGTCGGACAAATATAAACCAACACATACCCTAGTTGATAAGTGTTTTCAGTCGGACAAATATAAACCCACACATACCCTAGTTGATAAGTGTTTTCAGTCAGACAAATATAAACCCACACATACCCTAGTTGATAAGTGTTTTCAGTCGGACAAATATAAACCCACACATACCCTAGTTGATAAGTGTTTTCAGTCGGACAAATATAAACCCACACATACCCTAGTTGATAAGTGTTTTCAGTCGGACAAATATAAACCCACACATACCCTAGCACATACCCTAGTTGATAAGTGTTTTCAGTCTGACAAATATAAACCAACACATACCCTAGTTGATAAGTGTTTTCAGTCGGACAAATATAAACCCACACATACCCTAGTTGATAAGTGTTTTCAGTCGGACAAATATAAACCCACACATACCCTAGTTGATAAGTGTTTTCAGTCGGACAAATATAAACCCACACATACCCTAGCTGATAAGTGTTTTCAGTAGGACAAATATAAACCCACACATACCCTAGTTGATAAGTGTTTTCAGTCTGACAAATATAAACCAACACATACCCTAGTTGATAAGTGTTTTCAGTCGGACAAATATAAACCCACACATACCCTAGTTGATAAGTGTTTTCAGTCTGACAAATATAAACCAACACATACCCTAGTTGATAAGTGTTTTCAGTCGGACAAATATAAACCCACACATACCCTAGTTGATAAGTGTTTTCAGTCTGACAAATATAAACCCACACATACCCTAGTTGATAAGTGTTTTCAGTCGGACAAATATAAACCCACACATACCCTAGTTGATAAGTGTTTTCAGTCGGACAAATATAAACCAACACATACCCTAGTTGATAAGTGTTTTCAGTCGGACAAATATAAACCCACACATACCCTAGTTGATAAGTGTTTTCAGTCGGACAAATATAAACCCACACATACCCTAGTTGATAAGTGTTTTCAGTCTGACAAATATAAACCCACACATACCCTAGTTGATAAGTGTTTTCAGTCGGACAAATATAAACCCACACATACCCTAGTTGATAAGTGTTTTCAGTCGGACAAATATAAACCCACACATACCCTAGTTGATAAGTGTTTTCAGTCGGACAAATATAAACCCACACATACCCTAGTTGATAAGTGTTTTCAGTCGGACAAATATAAACCCACACATACCCTAGTTGATAAGTGTTTTCAGTCGGACAAATATAAACCCACACATACCCTAGTTGATAAGTGTTTTCAGTCGGACAAATATAAACCCACACATACCCTAGCTTGATAAGTGTTTTCAGTCGGACAAATATAAACCCACACATACCCTAGTTGATAAGTGTTTTCAGTCGGACAAATATAAACCCACACATACCCTAATTGATAAGTGTTTTCAGTCGGACAATACAGAATATAAACCCACACATACCCTAGTTGATAAGTGTTTTCAGTCGGACAAATATAAACCCACACATACCCTAGCTGATAAGTGTTTTCAGTAGGACAAATATAAACCCACACATACCCTAGTTGATAAGTGTTTTCAGTCTGACAAATATAAACCAACACATACCCTAATTGATAAGTGTTTTCAGTCGGACAAATATAAACCCACACATACCCTAGTTGATAAGTGTTTTCAGTCTGACAAATATAAACCAACACATACCCTAGTTGATAAGTGTTTTCAGTCTGACAAATATAAACCAACACATACCCTAGTTGATAAGTGTTTTCAGTCGGACAAATATAAACCCACACATACCCTAGTTGATAAGTGTTTTCAGTCGGACAAATATAAACCCACACATACCCTAGTTGATAAGTGTTTTCAGTCGGACAAATATAAACCCACACATACCCTAGCTGATAAGTGTTTTCAGTAGGACAAATATAAACCCACACATACCCTAGTTGATAAGTGTTTTCAGTCTGACAAATATAAACCAACACATACCCTAGTTGATAAGTGTTTTCAGTCGGACAAATATAAACCCACACATACCCTAGTTGATAAGTGTTTTCAGTCTGACAAATATAAACCAACACATACCCTAGTTGATAAGTGTTTTCAGTCGGACAAATATAAACCCACACATACCCTAGTTGATAAGTGTTTTCAGTCGGACAAATATAAACCCACACATACCCTAGTTGATAAGTGTTTTCAGTCGGACAAATATAAACCCACACATACCCTAGTTGATAAGTGTTTTCAGTCTGAAAATATAAACCAACACATACCCTAGTTGATAAGTGTTTTCAGTCGGACAAATATAAACCCACACATACCCTAGTTGATAAGTGTTTTCAGTCGGACAAATATAAACCCACACATACCCTAGTTGATAAGTGTTTTCAGTCTGACAAATATAAACCACATACCCTAGTTGATAAGTGTTTTCAGTCGGACAAATATAAACCCACACATACCCTAGTTGATAAGTGTTTTCAGTCGGACAAATATAAACCCACACATACCCTAGTTGATAAGTGTTTTCAGTCGGACAAATATAAACCCACACATACCCTAGTTGATAAGTGTTTTCAGTCGGACAAATATAAACCCACACATACCCTAGTTGATAAGTGTTTTCAGTCGGACAAATATAAACCCACACATACCCTAGTTGATAAGTGTTTTCAGTCGGACAAATATAAACCCACACATACCCTAGTTGATAAGTGTTTTCAGTCGGACAAATATAAACCCACACATACCCTAGTTGATAAGTGTTTTCAGTCGGACAAATATAAACCCACACATACCCTAGTTGATAAGTGTTTTCAGTCGGACAAATATAAACCCACACATACCCTAGCTGATAAGTGTTTTCAGTAGGACAAATATAAACCCACACATACCCTAGTTGATAAGTGTTTTCAGTCTGACAAATATAAACCAACACATACCCTAGTTGATAAGTGTTTTCAGTCGGACAAATATAAACCCACACATACCCTAGTTGATAAGTGTTTTCAGTCTGACAAATATAAACCAACACATACCCTAGTTGATAAGTGTTTTCAGTCGGACAAATATAAACCCACACATACCCTAGTTGATAAGTGTTTTCAGTCTGACAAATATAAACCCACACATACCCTAGTTGATAAGTGTTTTCAGTCGGACAAATATAAACCCACACATACCCTAGTTGATAAGTGTTTTCAGTCGGACAAATATAAACCAACACATACCCTAGTTGATAAGTGTTTTCAGTCGGACAAATATAAACCCACACATACCCTAGTTGATAAGTGTTTTCAGTCTGACAAATATAAACCAACACATACCCTAGTTGATAAGTGTTTTCAGTCTGACAAATATAAACCAACACATACCCTAGTTGATAAGTGTTTTCAGTCGGACAAATATAAACCAACACATACCCTAGTTGATAAGTGTTTTCAGTCTGACAAATATAAACCCACACATACCCTAGCTGATAAGTGTTTTCAGTCGGACAAATATAAACCCACACATACCCTAGTTGATAAGTGTTTTCAGTCAGACAAATATAAACCCACACATACCCTAGTTGATAAGTGTTTTCAGTCTGACAAATATAAACCCACACATACCCTAGCTGATAAGTGTTTTCAGTCTGACAAATATAAACCCACACATACCCTAGTTGATAAGTGTTTTCAGTCTGACAAATATAAACCCACACATACCCTAGTTGATAAGTGTTTTCAGTCTGACAAATATAAACCCACACATACCCTAGTTGATAAGTGTTTTCAGTCGGACAAATATAAACCCACACATACCCTAATTGATAAGTGTTTTCAGTCGGACAAATATAAACCCACACATACCCTAGTTGATAAGTGTTTTCAGTCGGACAAATATAAACCCACACATACCCTAATTGATAAGTGTTTTCAGTCGGACAAATATAAACCCACACATACCCTAATTGATAAGTGTTTTCAGTCGGACAAATATAAACCCACACATACCCTAATTGATAAGTGTTTTCAGTCGGACAAATATAAACCCACACATACCCTAATTGATAATTGTTTTCAGTCGGACAAATATAAACCCACACATACCCTAATTGATAAGTGTTTTCAGTCGGACAAATATAAACCCACACATACCCTAATTGATAAGTGTTTTCAGTCTGACAAATATAAACCCACACATACCCTAGTTGATAAGTGTTTTCAGTCGGACAACTATAAACCCACACATACCCTAGCTGATAAGTGTTTTTGCAATTTTGGCGTCATTGTTTGAAGACTTCGTTGTTTCATGCGAATGCACCTCAGGTGTCCTTATTGTTATTAAAGCCACTCCCCTCCCAAGCAAGTGTTTCGAGGATAGACTTTTGATTAAGGTGTTTGTTTAGAAGCGAGGTAAAACGACCTGTTTGAAACACACCTCTCACACACAGCACTCAACAAACAAATTCTAAATCAAACAAATACCTTCCCCCAGCCTTTCTGTTATCCAGAGAAAATCCATTTCCTTATTTGCTTTTCAAGTGCTTACTCATGGAAGGGGACGGTACAGTACCTCAGCGTTTTTTAAAAGATGAAATAAGAAATAATCCCATCAGTGCGAGAGAGAAGTGCCCGAGGTGGCGCCAACCAGACGGGCAGCAGTCAGGAGCCTCATGCTGGGGAGGCTGACAGAGCCCGGCTTCATCCCAAATGGTACCCTATTCCCTACATAGTGCACTACGTTTGAACACAGCCCTTTGGGAAGCCTATGGGTCCTGGTCAAAAGTAGCGCACTATGTAGGGAATAGGGTGCTGTTTGGGATGCAACCCCAGTGTTGATGCTTGGGGCTGTTGATTAAGTGTAGTAGGGGAGGCATGACTGGTGTTTACCTTGCAGTGGCCCTGAACGTTATTCTCTGCTCTCGGTAACCTGCTGTGGCGGCTGATTCAGGATGTCTCTCTTCCAACCTGGAAAAGCAGCGTGTTGGCGAATATTAAAGCACATCTGCCGGTCTCAGCGTGTCACGGCCTAACAGGCCACTGTAGGCTGTTGGTTCACGACTGTCTCTGTCACAACAGACTCCTGACAAGTTCAAACTCCTGTTTAGATGGTGGGAGTAATGCGGCGTAATGATGGTTAGAGCTCATTGGATCTCAGTACTAGTTCAGAGCTTGGTAGAAGCTTCTTCTGCTACCCAAGCTTTTGCATATCATCAGTCCTGTTTTACTTGGTACTTATCTAACAACGTGCACTCTGGTATTACCTTCAAAGAATTCAGCTTGCGTCTGGGAATTTCAACGAAATACCTAATTACCCTTCCACCGTGTTATTACCAGGTGAATGTCTGATAAACACGGGACTATAAAATGAAGTGTAGTCCATGAATGGCCTAAAGCGAGACATGCACCTCAGGCATCAGTAACCTGCTGGAATGCTAGTGGTTGTAGCATATCACCAGGAAGAGAACGAGACCGCTAAGAGTCCAGCAGAGAAAATACAGCGTGCAGGAGAGAGAAGTTCAAATCAAGATGAAATGTCCTCTGTAATGTATAACACTGTCAGGGTAAAAATGGGACCCTACTCCCTATACAGTGCACTACTTTGGAGCCCTGGTCAAAATGTGTGTGCACTACAAAGGGAGCAGGGCGTACCCTCCAGCTATATAGGCCCATACTCACCAGGGGCACGAAACTATTATTAGCTCATGTTAAGAAAGAACCGTCATGGATTAAAGCTTAGTGGGAACTGACTAGGCTGTTCTTAAAATGGAGAGAGAGAGGGTTGATTAGCATATACTCAGCAAATACCGGCGACTAAGCAGTTTTGGGGCCGATCGGAAGCTACTCAAGCCTCCTAAGTTTTGTTTGCAAATCCTGTACTAGGAATGTATTTTCCAACCCCTCCATACTGCCATACTGTGTGTCACTCGCTAGTTCTCTGAGGAGGAGTTCTGAGTTTAGTGCACATGTAGTGAATGTGTCGTCTACAGTAAATACATTAAACCTGCGTGATTCAGTTATTTCATGTAATGTAGGCTATCTGTGCTTGATTGACCTTCTTAATGGATCTGTCTTAATAGATTTCAAAGATTTCAAATAGTTTGATATACATTGGAGTCTTCGTTTTTTAACTCCTAAGTCACTTAACTAAAGGTTTTGTGACATTATGGTTGTGTTGATTGCGACTAGAGAAGCAGTTGGGCTTATTTGGGATATTTTCCAGCTTTGGAAGGAAGAGCATTATTATGGGACTGACCTTCCATCAAATGTCCCTGTGAAAAACTATAGGGGCCATGTCTTCAGATCTATACTCATGTAGTTTTCAAAACATGCAAATTATAATTCTTTAGTTATGGGTTCAATTACACGAAATACATACACATTAAATGACATGAAAAGCAAAATAATCCACTTGTTTATCCCAACCAGATGATCAATTGATAGGATATTAAAAGGCATGATTATAATAAAAAACATTATTCGTTCTTATTTCAGTCTTTAGTGTGGGACTAGTGTCTCTGGTAGTGCTGTGAAAACTTGCCTGTTACCAAAGCAAATGTTGTTTTTGAAGTCGGAACGGATATGAACCAAAATAGAAATTCTAACATTTTCTTTAATCATAAAAGGAACAGTTTTGCTGTAAAAGTCTAAACTATTTTGCAGCTCCTCTTTGGTTTTAGCGTTCAGGCTTCTTCAGATGTGTTTAAGTATCACACGTACTTATTAATAAGTCATTCGTGTCCTGTAGCCCTTGCTAATCTTCTAACAAGTTTCATTTGATTCTGTTGGATTTGAATCAGGGAAGCACCTCAACCTTTAAGAGTACATGTATAATATCTGCAACTCCTGAATGCTTACTAATCTAACATGTATTATGCAACAATAAGATAAATAGCCCTAAAAGTGGACGATCAAAACATTGGTGAAACAACAACCCATTGGGTTACAACGAAGGTCTAATTTCCTCTTATTCATGAGCTATAAAGAAAACCCACAGAGCTGCCTGTCATCCATCTACCCTTTGGCTGAGGTGCTGCCTGTCATCCATCGACCCCTTGGCTGAGGAGCTTAGAAGACAGACACAACAGACCCAACAGCAGAGCCCTCAAACACCTTCTAATATTTACCTGTTGAGCACACCGAGTTCACACACACACATAGAGGGAGAGACGGACAGAAAGGGGGAGAGACGGACAGAAAGGGGGAGAGACGGACAGAAAGGGGGAGAGACGGACAGAAAGGGGGAGAGACGGACAGAAAGGGGGAGAGATGGACAGAAAGAGAGAGTGTCTTTTGTTGTTTGTTTCGGGACTAGTTGTGTGTCTTTTGGTTTCACAAGTAGCGTGTCCCAAAATGACTGTTGGGCTTCAAAACAAAGTGTAACCCCCCCAACACACACACACACACACACACACACACACACACACACACACACACACACACACACACACACACACACACACACACACACACACACACACACACACACACACACACACACACACACACACACACACACACACACACACACATCAATCAATCAGTAGAAGCAGGTCTCAGGAAACCCAATCAGGCTGGAGAGCTCTCCGCTGTAACACTCTAGGAGGCTGCTTTGATAGCATGAGAAATGAGGGCCTCTTTCTTCTATCTCAAATCAAATCAAATCAAATTTTATTAGTCACATACACATGGTTAGCAGATGTTAATGCGAGTGTAGCGAAATGCTTGTGCTTCTAGTTCCGACAATGCAGTAATAACAACAAGTAATCTAACCTAACAATTCCACAACTACTACCTTATACACACAAGTGTAAAGGGATAAAGAATATGTACATAAAGATATATGAATGAGTGATGGTACAGAACGGCATAGGCAAGATGCAGTAGATGGTATAGAGTACGGTATATACATATGAGATGAGTACTGTAGGGTATGTAAACATAAAGTGGCATAGTTTAAAGTGGCTAGTGGTACATGTATTACATAAAGATGGCAAGATGCAGTAGATGATATAGAGTACAGTATATACATATACATATGAGATGGGTAATGTAGGGTATGTAAACATTATATTAAGTGGCATTGTTTAAAGTGGCTAGTGGTACATTTTTACATAATGGCTAGTGGTACATAATATCTGAGAGAGGAGCGAGCGGGAGAGATGGAAGGAAGGAGTAAGAGAGAGAACGATGGAGAAAGAAAGGGAGATGGAAGGGGTAATGGGCCACCCCACTGGTTTTCTTAATCTCATCCCCTGTGAAATGTAAGCGCCCTTATGTTTTTCATCAGGTCTGGGACGGGGGGGCCAATCACCTGCAGGCACTTCAGGTAGTGTGTCCTAAAATGACACTTGGCCAAGAAAAAAGAGTAAAACACACATAGACACACATACATAGACACACATACATAGACACACATACATAGACACACAGCACCACAGTCTTCCGTCATGGTGTTTTGTAGGAAACCCAATCGGGCTGGAGAGATCTCTGCTGAAACACTGGGAGTCTCGGTGGCCCCTTTGACAGCACGTGAAAAGAAGAGGCCTCTTTCCTCTGTCTGAGAGAGAGAGAGAGAGAGAGAGAGAGAGAGAGAGAGAGAGAGAGAGAGAGAGAGAGAGAGAGAGAGAGAGAGAGAGAGGAGAGAGAGAGAGAGAGAGAGAGAGAGAGAGAGAGAGAGAGAGAGAGAGAGAGAGAGAGAGAGAGAGAGAGAGAGAGAGAGAGAGAGAGAGAGAGAGAGAGAGAGAGAGAGAGAGAGAGAGAGAGAGAGAGAGAGAGATGGAAAGAAGGATAGAGACAGAGAGATGGATGGTGTAATGGGCCACCCCACCAGTCTTGTCAATCTCATGCCCTGTGAAGTTTAAACCCTCATCTATTTTTCATCAGGACTTGGATGGGGGGGGGGGGGGGGGACAATCGCCTGCGAGTGCTAGACACCTACAGATCTCTCTGGCAGACCTGGGCCTTTTCATTATCCGGTCCAAGAAAGCCCTTTGGTTGTTGCGTTTTGAACACCTGCATGTTAGACATTGGAGTGTTAATAAAAGGTTGTAGGTCATTTGCTGCATTTAATAGAGGAGAGGTTGAGAATGAAAGTAATGGTTGTGTGGATAGGGCATTAATAATGATCCCCACGTACTCAAGTTGAAGGATGTCTCATTTTGATTTTTGGGTGCTGAGGATCTTCAAAGGACTTTTTCAGGAGGGGAGAGTTTGGGATGAAAGTGTAGTGAGGAGGGGAGGGGGATTAGGGCAGCACCCCTGTGAGGTGGACCAATTTCCTAGTCTGACACAGATCTGAAGGGGGTTTGATCATGTCCTCTAAAAGATAAGGCGTCGCCACGGCCGCCGCTCCCATGGCGACCGTTGATCTCGGCGTCTGTCGGGGGCTCTCTCGCACCACACTGTCATCAAACGGCCATTAAGATGTCATTGTGTTAAATGAGATGCATTAGCCTGTGAGAAAGGCCCTCTTCATTGGACTGCCTTTAAACGCAAGTGATTAACACATCCTTGTAGGGTTGGACACGCGCGCACGGACACACACACACAGACAGAGACACACACACACAGAGACACACTGGGAAGGGGGAGGGGTTTAAGTGGAGGGCCAGTGCTTCCATTTTACTCGTCAGTCAATTTGTCTCCCGGCATCTCCTAAATCATTATCTAGCCTCCATAACTCACAGGCTTCTAACCATAACGGAAAAGACATTTAGGAATCCGCCACATACGTTGTTTTACTTGGTCATGAGTTTCAATGAAAAGTCAACGAGCTACGACATCAATTAGCAATTAGCAACCTCGATGTAATTGCATTGGGGGGGGGGGGGGTTTCGTGACGAGAGACCTTTTATTTTTGCATCGCTCATTAAGTAATTATCAAACCCAAAGGGATTCATTGCATGTTTAGCATCCGTGCTATCAAACAGTCAATTTGAATAATACTTTGACCTGTCAAGTCTTCGTTCGCTGTGTATTTACATGACATATGCTAATTGGATGCAAATAACGGGCCAAATAAACCATGCTAGAACCCTGGTTGGGAATGGGTTATGGAAATGTGGAGAAAGCAACATTTACATGGTCGAGTTCAAAAAACCTTTTTCTGCTTCGTTGTGGTGAGGAGAACTTTCATGTATATTATAATCACAACACGTGGCAGCCATTTTGCTTTTTCCTCTTATTGAAAAGGCCTTCGTCTTCTCAGACTTTAAAGGAAAATCCAGAATAATAGAACCCAAGCCAATATTCAACAGTGAAATAAAAAATTAAGCATATCGAAGGCAATTTGGTCATGTTTGTGATTGGGTATAGGCGTAGACTAAGGGCCTGGGAGATGGGAGCGATAGGTTGAAATAAACATGTCACGTCAGCTTGTTGTATCTCATTTAGAGTTACATCAAATGGCGTAGAGAGGAAAACTGCATGGGAGAAATGGGGGGAGGGAGAAAAGACAGGAACCTTCTTTTGCTTTCAGCTGAAATCCAATGTAATGTCGAATCACTGTCTCCCTCTTTTTTATCTCTCTCTCTCTTTTCTCTCCATCCCTCCCTCCTCACGATTGCAATATTTTCCCTAAGACTGCCCATTTCAAAGAGATTTCTACGCCGTAAGAGGTGATCATTTGTAATAATAATCGTCTCTAGTCTGCGTTTGGACAGACGGACATCACCCGGCAGGCAGCAGAGCTTTTAAAATGATTAATTGGAGTCTGATGTTGCAGCATCCCAGTAATTTGCTGTCAGAGCGCTGGCATTCTGCTGGACGCTTCATGTCAAATAGTCAATTTCGCTGGAAAGTAACATAGAAACTATCAAGCAATTCATGACTTTGCCAACCGGCCATGTCATATTCCTTTATCCCACTCTGCCAGGCTCTGTCACTCTAATTACAATGTGTTGTGAAATACAATAAGTTTAGAAAGTGTCTGTTTGGGTATGCATGTGCGTTTATTTGGCATAATTTCTCTTACAATCTCTTGTTTCCAAGGCCACACTAGTTTAATATTCAGTTGGTGTATGACAGAGTGAGTGGGATAAAGACGAGTGAAAATATCTCAGACACTAGAGCACTATATGAAGACGAGCCTATGTGCTACTTCCTCAAACCTAAACCAAACTAACAATCGCCTGACTACCAATTCTACCTTTAAACTGTTAACGCTTCTACTGTGACGACAACCCAACCGAACACATCATACTTATCATTACACACACCTGCTACCATCATTACGCGCACCTGCGCCTCATTAGACTCACCTGGACTCCATCACTTCTATGATTACCTCCCCTATATCTGTCGCTCCCTTTGGTTCATTCCCCAGGCAGTATTATCTTTGTTTTTCATGTCCAGACGCTACTCTTGTTTTGTATTGTTCCATGTTTATTGTTTTATTAAATTCACCCCCTGTACTTGCTTTTCGATTCCCAGAGTCTGCGTTACACATCAACGTGACACACTTCAGAAAGCCTACCTAGTAACAATACTCTGTTTTCATTATAAACTTAACTTCTTATGGCTGCAGGGGCAGTATTGAGTAGCTTGGATGAAAGGTGCACAGAGGTGCCCAGAGTAAACGGCCTGCTCCTCAGTCATAGTTGCTAATATATGCATAGTATTATTAGTATTGGATAGAAAACACTCTGAAGTTTCTAAAACTGTTTGAATTATGTCTGTGAGTATAACAGAACTCATATGGCAGGCAAAAACCTGAGAAAAAATCCAAACAGGAAGTGGAAATTCTGAGGCTGGTGGATTTTCAAACAAGATCCCATTGAAATTACAGCGAGATATGAATGGGTTTGCACTTCCTACGGCTTCCACTAGATGTCAACAGTCTGTAGAAATTTGTCTGATGACTCTTTGACCATGCTCCGTTCCATCGCTCATCTGAAGTCAATGTAATTCTCCGGTTGTAACGTTATTCAAGATTTATGTTAACAACATTCTAAAGATTGATTCAATACATCGTTTGACATGTTTCTACTGACTGTTACGGAACTTTTGGACATTTCGTCACGTTTTAGTGAACGCGCTTCGTGACTTTGGAATTGTTTACCGAACGCTCTAACCAAAGTAGCTAATTGGACATAAATAACAGACATTATCGAACAAATCAAGCATTTATTGTGGACCTGGGATTCCTGGGAGTGTATTCTGATGAAGATCATCAAAGGTAAGGGAATATTTATCATGTAATTTCTGGTTTCTGTTGACTCCAACATGGCGGCTAATTTGACTATTGTTCTGAGCTCCGTCTCAGATTATTGCATGGTTTGCTTTTTCCGTAACGTTTTTTTGAAATCTGACACAGCGGTTGCATTAAGGAGAGGTATATCTATAATTCCAAGTGTATAACTTGTATTATCATCTACATTTATGATGAGTATTTCTGTTGAATAGATGTGGCTATGCAAAATCACTGGATGATTTTGGAACTAGTGAACGTAACACGCCAATGTAAACTCAGATTTTTTTTATATAAATATGAACTTTATCAAACAAAACATACATGTATGAAGTCCTATGAGTGTCATCTGATGAAGATCATCAAAGGTTAGTGATTAATTTGATCTCTATTTGTGCTTTTTGTGACTCTTATCTTTGGCTGGAAAAATGGCTGTGCTTATTCTGTGGCTTGGTGGTGACCTAACATAATCGTTTGTTGTGCTTTCGCTGAAAAGCATATTTGAAATCGGACACTTTGGTGGGATTAACAACAAGATTACCTTTAAAATGGTATAAAACACATGAGATTTCTGTTGTTTTGAATTTGGCACCCTGCACTTTCACTGGCTGTTGTCATATCATCCCGTTAACGGGATTGCAGCCATAAGAAGTTAACTCTAATAGTACCAAACAGTGGGTTCATATAGAGTGTAACAACCAAAGCACACCAACATCTCTCCAGGCAGGCAGCACACACCTTCAACACTCTCAGCAGTCATACACTCCTCCACTTCTGTCTGTCTGTCTGTCCAAAAACGATGTGATTGTTAGATTTGTTCTTATTCTTCTTGATTTCTCACTTTGCCAACAGCCCCCCTCCTGACAGTTCTTTGAAAACTCTTCAACCCTCAGCAATAAAATAATAATTGAAGAACACAATTCTGATGCAATTCTGATGCAATGGTGGCGAAGAAAGAGACAAAAGCTCCCACTGCATAGAAAGAAAGAGAGGGGGAGTGGAAATCATTTAGGCACCACCGAGAGCCATTGTAGTGTCTGTGATGTGTTAGACAGTGAGAGAAGACAACAGTAGCAGTCACGTGGTGGGTACGTGACTTCTCCCAGAGTGCAAAGAACTAGAAACAAACCAACAATAATATTGCAGAGCTCCAAGACAATGTGGGAGTTTTCTAATAATGAACTCCTTGGCTAATAAACCTTCACTTAGTGTAAGAGAGAAAACAGCGGGTGTGACGCCGTTCATTTTGTTTGTGACTTCTCTTGTAATTATTTCAAAGTACCTCGCAGATTGGGTCACCCCAAATGTGACCTGCGCAATGAAGTGTGAAGTCTCGCTTTCTTTTTTCTCTCTCTCTCTCTCACTGCAAAAACATGTCAAGGAAATTCCGTAGTCTTCTCTTAAATTGCATATTGGAGCAAAAACTCAAGGGTTGGACTAACTTTTTAGCTACCGAACTATTAATCACAGAACAATTGAAGTGATTTGAGGATGTTCAGAGGCATACTGTATACTGTACAGGGTAGCAGCGGCTGAACTTTGGCATGTCGTTTCATTCCAGTCCATTTAAAACAGTTATTAATGGACCAGGGCGTCCAGAAGAGGCCAGTGGGGCTCTGATGTAACCCGCTCTGCAGGCCTCCCACCCGGGCCACTCCTCACCTCTCCACCACCTCTACCATAAATCAACCAGTGCACAGGTAAAGCCCTGCTTCAGGTCCCTCTCTCTCCTTTCCCTCTCTCCATTAACGAATGTATTGTCATATTTTAGTCTCTTCTCCCTTTCTCCATCCTCTCTCTCTCTCTCCCCCTTTCTCTTTGCTTCTCCTCTCTCTCTCTTTCTGCAAGTGTAATGGTTCTTGTTCCTCTGGGCTCTGTCCAGGAGCAGACTGGGACTAAGATTGAGCCGGTCTGTCCAGGGCAGGACTGGGACTAGGATTGGGGCGGTCTGTCCAGGGCAGGAAAAGGATTGGGGTGGTCTGTACAGGGCAGGAGAGGACAAGGATTGGGGCGGTCTGTACAGGGCAGGACAGGACAAGGATTGGGGTGGTCTGTCCAGGGCAGGACTGGGACTAGGATTGGGGCGGTCCAGTCCTGCATGGGGAGGCTCCTCAGAAAGGATTTATAAAATAATGATGAGGGGCGATGCTTAGGAGGAGATGGATAAGGGAAGGAAAGAGGAGAGAGAGTGAGTGTGCATGCACGCATATGTGCACGATTGTGTCCATGTGAGTGTAGATCTGTGTGGTTTCTGCAGATCTGTGTGGTTTCTGCAGATCTGTGTGGATTCTGCAGATCTGTGTGGATTCTGCAGATCTGTGTGGATTCTGCAGATCTGTGTGGATTCTGCAGATCTGTGTGGATTCTGCAGATCTGTGTGGATTCTGCAGATCTGTGTGGTTTCTGCAGATCTGTGTGGTTTCTGCAGATCTGTGTGGTTCCTGCAGATCTGTGTGGTTCCTGCAGATCTGTGTGGGAGAAGACAACAGTAGCAGTCACGTGGTGGGCACGTGACTTCTCCCAGAGTGCAAAGAACTAGAAACAAACCAACAATACTATTATGCAGATAGAGCTCTAAGACAATGTGGAAGTTTTCTAATAATGAACTCCTTGGCTAATAAACCTTCACTTAGTGTAAGAGAGAAACCAGCGGGTGTGACAGCGTTCATTTTGGTTGTCTTTACTTGTAATTATTTCAAAGTACCTCGCAGATTAGGTCACCCCAAATGTGACCCGCGCAATGAAGTGTCTCTATCTTCATCTCTCTCTCTCTCTCTCTCTCTCTGCAAAAACATGTCAAGGGAATTCCGTAGTCTGCTCTTAAATTGCATAATTAAATTGCATATAGGAACAAAAACTCAGGAGTCGAACTAACTATTTTTAGCCACCAACCTATTAATCACAGAACAACTTAAGTACCTTCAGAGGCAGTTCTATTGCTGGTACTGTACAGCGGCCGAGTTATTAATGGACCAGGGCTTCCAGAAGAGGCCAGTGGGGCTCAGACGTAACCCGCTCTGCAGGCCTCCCACCCGGGCCACTGTTCACCTCTCCACCACCTCTACCATCAATCTAGAGGAGA
Organism: Salvelinus alpinus; assembly: GCF_045679555.1. Lineage (NCBI taxonomy): Eukaryota > Metazoa > Chordata > Actinopteri > Salmoniformes > Salmonidae > Salvelinus > Salvelinus alpinus. The sequence goes on from NC_092091.1 coordinate 67,849,729, forward strand.
GTGAGCCGGCAACTGTAGGTTTGGTGGCATCAATATCTCAGGTGCCTTTTACCACCGATGTTTCCTTGAGCCAGAAACTTAACTCCCTAAACTGCTCATTGGGCGCCGAGTTCAAGCAAGGCCAGGCCACCCTTGTTGTGCATGTCTCCAAGGACAACGTGCAGTCCTCTTGTGTGGTTGCTCCCACGAGGAGGTAATACCGCCACAATAACGAGGTTGAAATGGTGAAATCAAGAGTAAGTTAGATCCTGACATACCAGCAGCTCTGAATTAGAGCTGTGTTTTTGTTTCTCTTTTCTGTGGACACGCAGATGAATTACAGATCCAAGGACATCCTACTGGAGTCATGAGCAGCCCGCTTCGCCATGCTTAGATCTACAGCGTCGGTCTCTATTAAAACATCTATGGCTGTGCATGGCACAGTTCTTCCTCTGTGTTCGTACGCTCTTTATCAAATCAGCACAGAAGTCCCCCCACGGTGTGTTCGAGGCTGACAATGGGCTCAGCAGAGTAATACCCAGAAGCACCCTCTTCAACTGCAGGAAATGTAGCGTCTGATTGTGTAGCATGGATGCCTTAAGCCCATGAGCGTTAGCTCGTAGTGTAAGAGCCGTGTTTTGGAAGAGAGAGAAAACAGAGGGAGGGAAGGAGGGGGGATAACAGAAAAGAAAGAGACAAAGACCTGGGGGGTGAAGTACTGTAACAATGCAGCAACAACGGTCTCTCTCTCTCTCTCTCTTTCTTCTTTACGTTCCACTGTCTCCCTTTTCTTTACTGTCTTTGTTTTGGAGCTTGTTCTGTCTCACTGTGTGGGTGCCATGGCGACATCCGAATCAATGATGAGTTAGCGGGTGTTGTTACCCGTCCCCGCTGTCTCTGTCTCTCTCTCTGTCTCTCTCTGTCTCGCTCTCTCTCTCTGAAGTCAGCGATGTATCACTCCCCCAGTGGCGTCAGTTCAGCTAAATTTTGTTTGTTGGAATTTGAAGTTAATTTACTGCACTTTAGCACAATTTAAAAACACCAAAATACTATTTGGAGAATGGCAACAACAACAACAAAAGATCCCAGCCATTAATTATCACCGCAGTATTAGGTTTAAAGTCTGTGGAACGGCATAAACCATGTCAACCACTACAACCTCATCCTATATTGACTCATTTACTTGTGGAACTGCACACACACTGCAGCATGGAATAGATGCATAATACACACTATCAAGTCACAACCAGGCCGACTTCCAGTGACCACATCCATAAGGCCCGTGTGAGTTTCATGTTTGAGGAAGCTATTTTTTCACCATAATTGCACCTAATAAAGGATTGCATGCATCTGTCCTCGCCTTTGCAGGCTAATGTGATGAGTAGATTGAATCGTCATCATTTAGGTTCATAATATAACTCAATCACTGTTCACAAAACAGACAATTCTGAACAACACATAGTCCGACATAGTCCGAGACGTTTCTCATTTGTGCGGGAAAAATGTGGACGTTTATGAACTCATTTTATGCAATTCTACTACACTTTATATGACCGGAGACATAAGCGACGTCTTTTTTATTACGACACAAATGACTAGCCTACTCTGCCGACACTTACAAACAGATCTGTACAAACGTCCTTGTCTTGAATTCAACCATCTAATCTAGGCCTACGAAAAGGAGAGACACAAACTGTTCAATAAGACCTCCATCTAGCCTGGAGGAGGGAGTTACTGTCCCCCAAATAAATTTTCCAGTGGTTCTGATCCAATCATAAAGACAGTGAATGTGGATGCAGTCACCTGGGCTCCTGCTGATGCGTTCTGCTGGTGCCAATAAGATAGTAAGATGCCAGGTCTCTCTTGGAAAAGAGATGTTATCTCAATGAGAAAAACCTGTATAATTAAAGGTAAAACTTTTTTTTTTAAGATAGGCTACTTTTCACTTAGTTGGGAGTCGAGAAGTTTAATAATTAGAGACAGATTAGTATTTTCTTTGTCTTCTCTTTTCAGCAATAGCCATTTGATATCTAAATAGTTTTTCCTACGATTGTTTAAAAAAATTAAATATTGCGAATAGCCTAGGTCTATTTAACTGCTTTTCACTGACAGCTGCAACCCAACAATCAGCTATTTGGTAGGCTATTTGCTGCGCTCGCTGCCCAAATCGCATGCTTAAAACAATCCACAGCACATTTTTAAAAGAAGCGAATGATCCTCTGTGGCCAAATCATGCTCTCTGGTGTAGTATTGTGAATGATGTGATTTATTTCTGTGTAGGCACGAGTAATTATACAGCACATTTTGGCAGATTTGTATTCAATTTACTTTAGGGGAAGCATATATTCCCCAAGCCAATTGGACGCGTCGCCTATGCTGACATCAGTATGAAAGTTACCGGTGCATAAAACAGCTGGCTGTGAAGCTTACAAGGCCAAGTACAAATGCCGACATTAAATTCAAAGCAATTGGCCAGGCTGGCAGCACTACCCCACCCCCCAGGCACCGTACGGGTCCTGTGTGTGTGTGTGCGCGCTTTTGTGTGTGTGTATCCGTGCATGTGGAGTTAATGCCTTGATGAACCCCCCCCCTGTCATGGCAGTTGGTCTCCTTCTCTCTTTCATCTCGTCTGACCTGACGAGATGTGACTGTTCCAGGTCTGTGGGACCCCAGAGATGACATGCCACTCTTTAAAAAGCCCGCGTCCCTCCTCCTCTCATCTGTCTGACAGTCCCATTATCAGACAGTCAGAAAGCTACAGGACCCCGTTTGAAACCCTGCAGTTGGGTGCACTTCAAAGACCTAGTACAGTAACGTATAGAAAGGTACTTTGAGGTCAGGACCACTCAAATCTGGCCTCCAACTAAAAGATCTTTGTTTCTAGACCTAAGCTAATAGGTTTACGGTCAAACCAGAAAGAGATATATATTTGTGTCCTCTAGCGTGATGAGGATAAATGCAGAGCTTTCAGGACAGTCTTGTTTGTACATGGAACATTTCTCTCTGAAGGCTGCTGCAGTATGATGGATGGTCGGGGAGATTGTTCCATCTGTTGACCTTAGAAGTCATGAAGAATTATGAGGCTTTGCTTCGTGGGTGTGGGTGTGGGTGTGGGTGTGGGTGTGTGTGTGTGTGTGTGTGTGTGTGTGTGTGTGTGTGTGTGTGTGTGTGTGTGTGTGTGTGTGTGTGTGTGTGTGTGTGTGTGTGTGTGTGTGTGTGTGTGTGTGTGTGTGTGTGTGTGTGTGTGTGTGTGTGTGTGTGTGTGTGTGTGTGTGTGTGTGTGTCTGTGTCTGTGTGTGTGTGTTTAATCCTCTCGCCCTGGCAGATAAGTCTATTGTTCTTTCTTCTTCGACAGTAGTTCAACATGCATGTGGCGCCGTTCAACATGCATCCGGCGCCGAAAAGAGATGGCCGCCTCGCTTCGCGTTCCTTGGAAAATATGCAGTATTTTGTTTTTTTACGTGTTATTTCTTACATCGGTACCCCAGGTAATCTTAGGTTTCATTACATACAGTCGGGAGGAACTACTGAATATACGATTAACGTCAACTCATCATCGTTCCTACCAGGAATATGACTTTCCCGAAACGGATCCAGTGTTTTGCCTTCCACCCAATACAATGGATCTGATCCCAGCCGGCGACCCTGTGCGACGCCGAAAAAGGGGCAAACGAGGCGGTCTCGTGGTCAGGCTTCGGAGACGGGCACATCGCGCTCCACTCCCTAGCATACTACTCGCCAATGTCCAGTCTCTTGACAATAAGGTTGATGAAATCCGAGCACGGGAAGCATTCCAGAGAGACATCAGGGATTGCAACGTGCTCTGCTTCACGGAAACATGGCTAACTCAAGGGACGCTAACGGAGTCGGTGCAGCCAGCTGGTTTCTTCATGCATCGCGCCGACAGAAACAAACATCTTTCCGGTAAGAAGAGGGGCGGGGGGGTATGCCTTATGATTAACGAGAAGTGGTGTGATCATCATAACAACACACAGGAACTCAAGTCATTCTGTTCACCTGATCTAGAACTCCTCACAATCAAATGTCGACCGCATTATCTACCAAGGGAATTCTCTTCAATCATAATCACAGCCGTATATATTCCCCCCCAAGCAGACACATCGATGGCCCTGAACGAACTTTATCTGACTCTTTGTAAACTGGAAACCACACACCCTGAGGCTGCATTCATCGTAGCTGGGGATTTTAACAAGGCTAATCTAAAAACAAAACTCCCTAAATTCTATCAGCATATCGATTGTGCTACCAGGGCTGGAAAAACCCTAGACCATTGTTATACTAATTTCCGCGACGCTTATAAGGCCCTCCCCCGCCCCCCTTTCGGAAAAGCTGACCACGACTCCATTTTGTTGATTCCAGCCTACAAACAGAAACTCAAACAACAAGCTCCCGCGCTCAGGTCTGTTCAACGCTGGTCCGACCAATCTGAATCCACGCTTCAAGACTGCTTCGATCACGCGGATTGGAATATGTTCCGCATCGCGTCCAACAACAATATTGACGAATATGCTGATTCGGTGAGCGAGTTCATTAGGAAGTGCATTGACGATGTCGTACCCACAGCAACGATAAAAACATTCCCAAACCAGAAACCGTGGATTGACGGCAGCATTCGCGTGAAACTGAAAGCGCGAACCACTGCTTTTAACCAGGGCAAGGTGACCGGAAGCATGACCGAATACAAACAGTGTAGCTATTCTCTCCGCAAGGCAATCAAACAGGCTAAGTCTCAGTACAGAGACAAAATCGAGTCGCAATTCAACAGCTCAGACACAAGAGGTATGTGGCAGGGTCTACAGTCAATCACGGATTACAAAAAGAAAACCAGCCCCGTCGCGGACCAGGATGTCTTGCTCCCAGACAGGCTAAACAACTTTTTTGCCCGCTTTGAGGACAATACAGTGCCACTGACACGGCCCCCTACCAAAACCTGCGGGCTCTCCTTCACTGCAGCCGAGGTGAGTAAAACATTTAAACGTGTTAACCCTCGCAAGGCTGCAGGCCCAGACGGCATTCCCAGCCGCGTCCTCAGAGCATGCGCAGACCAGCTGGCTGGTGTGTTTACGGACATATTCAATCAATCCTTATCCCAGTCTGCTGTTCCCACATGCTTCAAGAGGGCCACCATTGTTCCTGTTCCCAAGAAAGCTAAGGTAACTGAGCTAAACGACTACCGCCCCGTAGCACTCACTTCCGTCATCATGAAGTGCTTTGAGAGACTAGTCAAGGACCATATCACCTCCACCCTACCGGACACCCTAGACCCACTCCAATTTGCTTACCGACCCAATAGGTCCACAGACGACGCAATCGCAACCACACTGCACACTGCCCTAACCCATCTGGACAAGAGGAATACCCATGTGAGAATGCTGTTCATCGATTACAGCTCAGCATTTAACACCATAGTACCCTCCAAACTCGTCATCAAGCTCGAGACCCTGGGTCTCGACCCCGCCCTGTGCAACTGGGTCCTGGACTTCCTGACGGGCCGCCCCCAGGTGGTGAGGGTAGGTAACAACATCTCCACCCCGCTGATCCTCAACACTGGGGCCCCACAAGGGTGCGTTCTGAGCCCTCTCCTGTACTCCCTGTTCACCCACGACTGCGTGGCCATGCACGCCTCCAACTCAATCATCAAGTTTGCGGATGACACTACAGTGGTAGGCTTGATTACCAACAACGACGAGACGGCCTACAGGGAGGAGGTGAGGGCCCTCGGAGTGTGGTGTCAGGAAAATAACCTCACACTCAACGTCAACAAAACAAAGGAGATGATTGTGGACTTCAGGAAACAGCAGAGGGAGCACCCCCCTATCCACATTGACGGGTCAGTAGTGGAGAAGGTGGAAAGTTTTAAGTTCCTCGGTGTACACATCACGGACAAACTGAATTGGTCCACCCACACAGACAGCGTTGTGAAGAAGGCGCAGCAGCGCCTCTTCAACCTCAGGAGGCTGAAGAAATTCGGCTTGTCACCAAAAGCACTCACAAACTTCTACAGATGCACAATCGAGAGCATCCTGTCGGGCTGTATCACCGCCTGGTACGGCAACTGCTCCGCCCACAACCGTAAGGCTCTCCAGAGGGTAGTGAGGTCTGCAGAACGCATCACCAGGGGCAAACTACCTGCCCTCCAGGACACCTACACCACCCGATGTCACAGGAAGGCCATAAAGATCATCAAGGACAACAACCACCCAAGCCACTGCCTGTTCACCCCGCTATCATCCAGAAGGCGAGGTCAGTACAGGTGCATCAAAGCAGGGACCGAGAGACTGAAAAACAGCTTCTATCTCAAGGCCATCAGACTGTTAAACAGCCACCACTAACATTTAGCGGCCGCTGCCAACATACTGACTCAACTCCAGCCACTTTAAAAATGGGAATTGATGGAAATGATGTAAAAATGTACCACTAGCCACTTTAAACAATGCCACTTAATACAATGTTTACATACCGTACATTACCCATCTCATATGTATATACTGTACTCTATATCATCTACTGCATCTTGCCATCTTTATGTAATACATGTACCACTAGCCACTTTAAACTATGCCACTTTATGTTTACATACCCTACAGTACTCATCTCATATGTATATACCGTACTCTATACCATCTACTGCATCTGCCATGCCGTTCTGTACCACCACTCATTCATATATCTTTATGTACATATTCTTTATCCCTTTACACTTGTGTGTGTGTGTAAGGTAGTAGTTGTGGAATTGTTAGGTTAGATTACTGTTGGTTATTACTGCATTGTCGGAACTAGAAGCACAAGCATTTCGCTACACTCGCATTAACATCTGCTAACCATGTGTATGTGACTAATAAAATTTGATTTGATTTGATACACATACACACACACACATGCATGTGGTGCACACACACTTTGAATCCACACACACAACTACACACACTTTGTACTTGTAAACTCATGAGTACACACATACAGTATATACAGTGGGGAGAACAAGTATTTGATACACTGCCGATTTTGCAGGTTTTCCTACTTACAAAGCATGTAGAGGTCTGTAATTTTTATCATAGGTACACTTCAACTGTAAGAGACGGAATCTAAAACAAAAATCCAGAAAATCACATTGTATGATTTTTAAGTAATTAATTTGCATTTTATTGCATGACATAAGTATTTGATCACCTACCAACCAGTAAGAATTCCGGCTCTCACAGACCTGTTAGTTTTTCTTTAAGAAGCCCTCCTGTTCTTCACTCATTACCTGTATTAACTGCACCTGTTTGAACTCGTTACCTGTATAAAAGACACCTGTCCACACACTCAATCAAACAGACTCCAACCTCTCCACAATGGCCAAGACCAGAGAGCTGTGTAAGGACATCAGGGATAAAATTGTAGACCTGCACAAGGCTGGGATGGGCTACAGGACAATAGGCAAGCAGCTTGGTGAGAAGGCAACAACTGTTGGCGCAATTATTAGAAAATGGAAGAAGTTCAAGATGACGGTCAATCACCCTCGGTCTGGGGCTCCATGCAAGATCTCACCTCGTGGGGCATCAATGATCATGAGGAAGGTGAGGGATCAGCCCAGAACTACACGGCAGGACCTGGTCAATAACCTGAAGAGAGCTGGGACCACAGTCTCAAAGAAAACCATTAGTAACACACCATGCCGTCATGGATTAAAATCCTGCAGCGCACGCAAGATCCCCCTGCTCAAGCCAGCGCATGTCCAGGCCCGTCTGAAGTTTGCCAATGACCATCTGGATGATCCAGAGGAGGAATGGGAGAAGGTCATGTGGTCTGATGAGACAAAAATAGAGCTTTTTGGTCTAAACTCCACTCGCCGTGTTTGGAGGAAGAAGAAGGATGAGTACAACCCCAAGAACAGCATCCCAACCGTGAAGCATGGAGGTGGAAACATCATTCTTTGGGGATGCTTTTCTGCAAAGGGGACAGGACGACTGCACCGTATTGAGGGGAGGATGGATGGGGCCATGTATCGCGAGATCTTGGCCAACAACCTCCTTCCCTCAGTAAGAGCATTGAAGATGGGTCGTGGCTGGTTCTTCCAGCATGACAACGACCCGAAACACACAGCCAGGGCAACTAAGGAGTGGCTCCGTAAGAAGCATCTCAAGGTCCTGGAGTGGCCTAGCCAGTCTCCAGACCTGAACCCAATAGAAAATCTTTGGAGGGAGCTGAAAGTCCGTATTGCCCAGCGACAGCCCCGAAACCTGAAGGATCTGGAGAAGGTCTGTATGGAGGAGTGGGCCAAAATCCCTGCTGCAGTGTGTGCAAACCTGGTCAAGAACTACAGGAAACGTATGATCTCTGTAATTGCACACAAAGGTTTCTGTACCAAATATTAAGTTCTGCTTTTCTGATGTATCAAATACTTATGTCATGCAATAAAATGCAAATTATTTACTTAAAAATCATACAATGTGATTTTCTGGATTTTTGTTTTAGATTCCGTCTCTCACAGTTGAAGTGTACCTATGATAAAAATTACAGACCTCTACATGCTTTGTAAGTAGGAAAACTTGCAAAATCGGCAGTGTATCAAATACTTGTTCTCCCCACTGTACATACTGTACACTATATAGTGCATTTGGAAAGTATTCAGACCCCTTGACTTTTCCCACATTTTATTACACTACAGCCTTTTTTCCCAACCAATCTAAACACAATACCCCGTAATGACAAAGCAAAAACAGGTTTTTAGAAATTTTTGCAAATGTATTAACAATAAAAAACTGAAATATCACATTTCATAAGTATTCAGACCCTTTACTCAGTAGTTTGTTGAAGCACCTTTGGCAGCGATTACAGCCACAAGTTTTCTTGAGTATGACGCTACAAGCTTGGCACACATGTACAGTATTTGGGGAGTTTCTTCCATTCTTCTCTGCAGATCCTATCAAGTTCTGTCAGGTTGGATGGGGAGCGTCGTTCCATAGCTATTTTCAGGTCTCTCCAGGGATGTTCGATCGGGTTCAAGTCTGGGCTCTGGCTGGGCCACTCAAGGACATTCAGAGACTTGTCCCGAAGCCACTCCTGCGTTGTCTTGGCTGTGTGCTTAGGGTTGTTGTGCTATTGGAAGGGGAACCTTCACCCCAGTCTGAGGTCCTGAGCACTCTGGAGCAAGTTTTCTCATGGTCTGAGAGTCCTTAAGGTGCCTTTTGGCAAACTCCAAGCGGTCTGTCATGTGCCTTTTCCTGAGGAGTGGCTTCCTTCTGGCCACTCTACCATAAACACCTGATTGGTGGTGCTGCGGAGATGGTTGTTCTTCTGGAAGGTTCTCCCATCTCCACAGAGGAACTCTGTGGAACCTCCCTGACCAAGGTCCTTCTCCCCTGATTGCTCAGTTTGTCCGGGCGGCCAGCTCTAGGAAGAGTCTTGGTGGTTCCAAACTTCTTTAATTTAAGAATGATGGAGTCCACTGTGTTCTTGGGGACCTTCAATGCTGCAGAAATGTTTTGGTACCCTTCCCCAGATCTACGTTGGAGCTCTACGGACAATTCCTTTGACCTCAAGGCTTGGTTTTTGCTCTGACATGCACTGTCAACTGTGGGACCTTATATAGACAGGTGTGTGCTTTTCCAAATCATGTCCAATCAATTGAATTTACCATGTGATTGTAGAGACATCTTAAGGAGCTCAATTTTGAGTTTCATAGCAAAGGGTCTGAATACTTATGTAAATAAGGTATTTCAGTTTTAGATTTTTAATAAATATGCAAAATTAATAATTGACCCGTTTTCACTTTTGTCATTATGGGGTATTGTGTGTAGATTGATGAGGAAAATAGATAACTTAATACATTTTTGAACAAGGCTGTAACGTAACAAAATATGGGAAAAGTTTTTTTTCATGGTTTGGGCTAGGCCCCTTAGTTGCAGTGAAGGGAAATCTTAACGCTACAGCATACAATGACATTCTAGACCAAGGGTGGGAAACTCCAGTCCTCAGGGGCCTGATTGGTGTCACACTTTTTCTCCATCCCTAGCAAACACAGCTGATTAATCAAATTACATTCTAAACTGAAGATCATGATTAGGTGATTATTGGAGTCAGGTGTGTTAGCTGGAGCTGGGGCAAAACTGTGACACCAATCAGGCCTCCCGAGGACTGGAATTGTCCACCCCAGTTCTAGGCGATTCTGTGCTTCCAATTTTGTGGCAACAGTTTGGGGAAGGACCTTTCCTGTTTCAGCATGACAATTCCCCCGTTCACAAAGCGAGGTCCATACAGAAATGGTTTGTCGAGATTGATGTGGAAGAACTTGACTGGCCTGTACAGAGCCCTGACCTAAACCCCATCGAACACCTTTGGGATGAATTGGAATGCTGCCTGCAAGCCAGGCCTAATCGCCCAACATCAGTGCCCGACCTCACTAACCTCTTTAAGGAATACCTAGGATAGGATAAAGTAATCCTTCTAACCCCCCCCCCCCTTAAAAGAGTTAGATGCACTATTGTAAAGTGGTTGTTCCACTGGATATCATAAGGTGAATGCACCAATTTGTAAGTCGCTCTGGATAAGAGCGTCTGCTAAATGACTTAAATGTAAATGTTCTTGTGGCTGAATGGAAGCAAGTCCTGACAGCAATGTTCCAAGATCTATTGGAAAGCCTTCCCAGAAGAGTGGAAGCTGTTATAGCAGGAAAGGGGGGACCAACTCCATATTAATGCCCATGATTTTGAGATGTTCGACGAGCAGGTGTCCACATACTTCTGGTCATGTAGCGTAGTTTGGCAGGGTTTCAAGTGTGTGTGTGTGTGTGTTTGTGTGTGTATTTGACCCAGCAATATAGGCAAACATGCTTAACCTCCATCGCTATTATCTTTTTATGGTTTCCCAATTAGTGTCTTGAAAAACAGAACACTTCGTCTTCGAGCGTGTGTGTGTAGCCTGTAGTAATGACAGGCTAAAGAGACCATTTATTTTGTGCTCAAAATGTCTCTCCTCTCCCCTGTTGTTATGGTACGTCTGGGATCAGGGAAACAATGGAGACTCACTTCGTCTGGTTTGCAGCCACGAGATAAACTGGAAATAAATGAAATGGCTATTGAATGGTCATGTATCTTTTTGTGTCCACTGCATTTGTAGATGAAATACTCACTGGATGGATGGACGGAGTGTATGCAGTGGCTTCAAACCCTAGCTCTTTGATCCTTATTTCACTTGTTGTTTTACCACTTAAACTGTGGTTTCATTCACCGCATGTACAGTAGTACTTTACTCTTTCTATATTTTCCACACATTGATTCATAACTATTGATCTTTTGATATACTGACCAAACACAAACTAGTCTCTGAATGCACCCATTAGCCGTCACACCACGGTACTACATAACAATGTCTACTCCTCCCAACAATTCATCTCTCTTTTCTAAGTGACCCGCTGTAATAGCATTAAACGGTGCCAATATTGTTTTCTGTGTGTGATCGATTTAAGTGTAATTTGCACGGGCACGTATACCCCAGACATTTCATTTGCAATATGCACCAATATTGTTATTCTACTTAGCATGCTACGCTAACACTCTGTGTGCATCCCGAGTGGTACCCTATTCCCTTTATAGTGCACTACTTTAGACCAGAGCCCTATGGGTCCTGTAGGGAATAGGGTGCCACTTGGGATGTATACTCTGTTAATTTAAAGTGGCTATCCTGCAGACAGAATTAGCAGTCCAATTCCCGTCTCCTACCGCTATCTGTGTAATGATTAATTAGAGTGTATTTCCCAAGGGTGCAATAACTCACCCCCGCAGTGTGTGATGTGAAAGCAGCCCCGTAATATTACACCATCTGATTGGGTCTATAAATGTCATGGAGCAGTCAGTGCAACGCAAGGCATGACTCAGAATAGAATGGCTCGTCTATGCAGTATATCCTCAACAGACGTACGGCGATACTTTGTGCATATAGCCTTAAAACAAACACCCATGCTCATAAACAAGACAAACATAGCATCTCACTGTAAATACGACACCTTGATTGCGCAAGCACGCACCTATGCGCGCACACACCAGAACGCGTCCTCTACGCGTCTTCGACGCGACAATGCAGCTCGCCATTGTGTGTGTGTTTTGTAAAGTGGGTTAAGAATGCTAACTGAAGGTCAGTAGAGCTTTAAACCAAACAAAGCTCCGCACAGTCAGACAGCAAAGGTTAATTACATGACATATGAGGACAACGAGCCACGCTTTTCTCCCCACAGTCCCCCATCCCTTCTCCTCTTTTTTTTCATCCTTTCTACTCTTGCCTCCATCTTTTCTCCTCGTCTCCCCAGTCCTTTATCTTCTTCTCTCATGCTTTCTCAATCCCTCCTTTCTCCTCTTCCCAGACTGGAGAGCCCCATTTTAAAGCTGATGTGCGTTGACTCGGGGCCTCCATCTTAGTTTCAAAAGGCACCCAGGGTCCCTCTCTGCAGCCCAGAGTCTTTTCACTGATAAAACGTTAGATACAATAGTGTTGTTATCTATCATGACATGTGGAAAAACATTGGCCGACAGTATCTTGGTACAGGAGAATGAAACACGATGGGATAAAAACCTCATTCGATGTCCACTGAGGCGCTAGCTAATTGAGCTGTTTGCTAACAATTTATCATGTTTAATCAAAAAATCTAATTTTATTTGTCACATTCACCGAATACAACCGGTGTAGACTTTACTGTGAAATGCTTGCTTACAAGCCCTTCCCAACAATGCAGTTAATAATAATATATATTTTTTAAATGTATCACAAGGAGTAAAACACACAATGATATGTACATGAACGCAGGGTAAAGTGACTAGGCATCAAGATAGATAATAATAAGAGTAAAATAAAGAAGAGAGTAGCAAAAGATGAGTGTAAAAGTGTGTGTATGTAGGTGTGCGTGTGTGTATGCATGTGATGCATGTGTGTTGGCATGTGATGCATGTGTGTTTTTGGTGTGTGTGTGTGTGCGCGTATGTGAATATGGTAGGTAGGTAGGTAGGTAGGTAGGTAGGTAGGTAGGTAGGTAGGTAGGTAGGTAGGTAGGTAGGTAGGTAGGTAGTGTGTGTAGGGTCAGTGCAGATAGTTAATTAATGGTTACCCAGACTAAGAGTCTTTAGCCAATTTTGGTGGTCTTCCACTGACACCGCTTGATATAGAGGTCTTGGATGGCAGGGAGCTCGACCCCAGTGATGTACTGGGCTGTCCACACCACCCTCTGTAGCACTTTGTAGTCGGGGGCAGTGCATTTGCCATACCAAGCGATGATGCAGCCAGTCAAGATGCTCTCGATTGTGCAGCTGTAGAACGTTTTGAGGATCCGAGGGCCCATGACAAATCTTTTCAGCCTCCTGAGGGGGAAGAGGCGCTGCCGTGCCCCCTTCATGACTGTGAGGGTGTGTGTGTACCATGTTAAGTTCTTAGTAATGTGGATACCAAGGAACTTGAAGCTCTCAATCCGCTCCACTACAGCCCTGTCGACGCGGAGGGGGGCGTGCTCTCCCCCCTTTCTCCTGTAGGTCACGATCAGCTCCTTGGTCTTGCTGACGTTGAGGGAGAGGTTGTTGTTCTGGCACCACACTGGCAGGTCTCTGACCTCCTCCCTGCATGCTGGACCCAGTTGCAAAGGAAGGGATTCAGTCCCAGGGTCCCTGGCTTGGTGATGAGCTTGGATAGCACTCTGGTGTAGTCTATGAACAGCATTTTCAAGCATTTATTTCCCCTCTTGAGAGAGGGCAGTGTGAAATGCAATTGAGATGCGTCATCTGTGGGTCTGTTGGGGGCAGTATGCGAATTGGAGTGGGTCCAGGGTGTCTGGGTTGATGGTGTTGATGTGTGTCATGACCAGCCTCTCAAAGCGCTTCATAACTACAGATGTGAGTGCTACAGGGTGTTAGTAATTTAGGCAGGTTACCTTAGAGCTCGTGTACCACTACTACTAGTGTGTTTTTCTACGTCTTCTCTTCTGTCCTCATCTCCTCTGTCTCTCGTGTGTCCTAATCATTTAGCCACACGCCAGCAGGAGAAATAACTCTGCCAATTATCCCAAAAAAGGAGGAGAAATTCCTCTTTGTGTAGTTTTCTTTCCTTCTCTTTGTGTCTTCATCCCTCGCTCCCAGCAATAGTGGATACGAGAATTCTCAATTTCCCTCTCGTTTTCTTCTCCCCTGAACGAGGGAGGGAGCCTCAATGGAGGGAAGGATGTCTAATCTTCGTCTGGGTCTGAATCAGGTAGAGATGTTAGAGGACTGCTGAGGATATTTTATATTTATGTTTCAAAATTGAAAGCAGGGCCCGTATCCACAAAGCACCTCAAAGTGGGAGTGCTGATATAGCCTTTTATTTCATAATGAATAAGATTGTATGGACAGGTCCTAGATCAGCGTTCCTACTCTGAGAGGCTTTGTGGATACAGGCCTTTTAGGTCTCATTGCCTCGCCTAACTCCCAAGTCAAATCCCAATTCCTTCCTTTGCATTTTTCGGTACCTCTCGACTGTTGGAAATTGCTTTGGAAACAGAGAGGAGTTGGATGAACCTTTACCTGAAAAACTTCTTTAACTCCAAAGAACCCACTAGAATAATACAGTACTAATGAATTGGAAGTGAAATCAAGTCCCTGTATTGCCTTACCTTGTAAGGACAACAACTCCCCTGCACGTCATCCACAACCAATGGAAAATTGGTGTTAAATGATCTCTAGGTAGACTAAACAAAGAATATGACAGTACCAAACAACCTTGTATAAAGTCACATACCATGTTTTGAATGAGTGCGGTGTCTCAGGAGGTCCATACAGCAGCAGAAGATGTTTCCGTTTTGAAGGGGAGAAATGCAGGGGGTAATACTAGGGGCTCCAGTGGTGTCGTCTTGTGAACCCTCTGAACTAATGTTTACAATTTCAGAGTTAGCGAATCGGAGATCCTCGGCGAGATTGCACATTAAACGATGCAGAGATGGGAAGACTCAGGCTTTTGTGTGGAGAATGTGTTTACTCAGCAAACTGATTTTAATTAGGAAAATACTTTTCCAGCTGCTCTTGGTGTGTGTGTGTGTGTCAGTGTGTGTGTCTCAGTGTGTGTGTGTATACACCCTGCAATATCCACAACAGCTTCATTAATAAGTAAAAACCCTAGTTCGGAGAGAGAGCTAATGGGGTCTGCATGTCTTAGTGAACCATCTTGAACATTCCCACCAACCATACACTCCTCCAAATGGACCTGCCAGCCTCTCTGGAAGTGGCAGTTACCATGTATGTGTCCCAAATGGCCCCCTAATCCCTATAAAGTGCTCTTCTTTTGACCAGAGCCATATGGGCCCGATATACTGTCATGCCATTTGGGACACAGGCCTTCTCTCTAATTTCTCTCCTAATTGATCCTGATGAAGCCAGCATGCAGAGATGAGCAGGATGGGCTTTTTATATCAGCTCTGGGGAAGTATAGACAAAGTGTTAGGAAACTCAGACGGAGGTACAAAGAGGTATTGATGTGGACAGAGAGGCTTCTGATGAGGCCACGTACAGCAGATCAATAGGACAGTTACAGTATTGGCCTAATGGATGGAAAGCTGTGTGTGTGTGTGTGTGTGTGTGTGTGTGTGTGTGTGTGTGTGTGTGTGTGTGTGTGTGTGTGTGTGTGTGTGTGTGTGTGTGTGTGTGTGTGTGTGTGTGTGTGTGTGTGTGTGTGTGTGTGTGTGTGTGTGTGTGTGTGTGTGTGTGTGTTTGGCCCTGTTGCAACTGTACAGCAGTTGATAAAACATGTAAGAGGACTAATGGAGAATGTTATTAAATTTGTATATTTAATTAGTTAGGCTATGTCTACTCTTGCTTAATGGTCAAATAATAGCTGAAGGATATGTGCGTGGGTAGGTGAGGTGTGTGTGTGTGTGTGTGTGTGTGTGTGTGTGCACGTACGTATACAGTACTTTGCCCCCTGATGGCTGAACCACTCAAACTCTGTGGGATTCTGAGTGTGTGAAGCTTTTCAGGTTTTGATGATTTCTGGGATTATTCCCCTTTTTAAAGGACCACTGTCACTCTGTGTGGATGTCAGGTCTGAGAGGACTATAAGGCTAAGTGATGCTCCAATGCTCCACTCTTCATGCACCATGTTCCTCTCTCTCTCTCTCCCCATCTCTCTCAATCACTCCCTCTCTCCCTCTCCTCTCCTTCCCTTTTCTCCCTCCCCTCTGCCCCCCGTGATTGGGGAGTGATTACAGAACGGGGAAGCTGCACTTTGTCACCATGGCCACCAAGTCCCCGGGCTGTCAGGCAGAGCTAGTCTGGCCCGTATGGGGACACCCCACTGACAGGGTCCAGCATGGGGAAAGAGAAGGGGAGGAGAAGGGGAGAGAATGGAATTGATTGAAGGGAAAGGCACAGGTATATGAGTCGAAGGAGAGAGAATGGAAAAGGAAGGAGGGAGATTGGGTATAGAGAGGGTAAGTATAGTGAGATAAAACAGGGTCTTTCTCAGTGTTTCTTCATTAGTCCTTCATGGAAGAGTATTTCAGTGTGTTCCACTTCTCCTCTCTTCAGTCAGTACAGGACAGCTTGAGGTGGTTAAGTTAGAGATAAACCCTTTCCTCAGTGTTTAATTCAAAAGTAATTATTCCACCGTAGTTATCTCTATTATTGCTTTCTGTGTTGGACACAATTAATTAAGTACTTAACTGCCTTACCTAACAGTTAATGCCACAAGGAATGACAATAAGTAGAGTTTGTATCAAGCCCAGTTTGAATTGCCTTGTACTGTAATTGCTTTACTGGCTTTTCCGATAATGTGACATCCTTTTGACTTTCGAATAACTTTGTGTCGCACCCAAAAAAGTTCCCATACATTATTTGCCCTTCAATAACCTGGTGTCCCACCCAAGAAATTCCTGACACATTTTGCCATTGAATCTTTATTTATACAGGCTAGTCTTATTGAGATAAAAAATCTATTTTGTAAGAGAGACCTAGCTATTCATTTTTCCTTTGAATGACCCAGTGCCGTGCCCCAACAAAGTCCCCTGACACTCAAACTGCCCAGCAGAGTGACTCTATGGCTTCCTAGCTAGCTGTGCCAGTTGTCACAGCCAATCATTGGCTCCGGCCGGACTCTCATTTGCTGCCACTGAGGTGGTTTCAGAAGTATTAGGGTTCCCAGTAGAAGTAGACTCACTGCTCCTGTGTGTGTTTGACCGAGGAGTACAGAGAAGGGGGAGTGAGAGAAGGGGGAGTATAGAGAAGGGGGAGTGAGAGGCGAGTCTCTGACAGAATAGTGTTGCTTTTCTACTGACTGAAAACAGACTTTTCTCACAAGGCAGAATTAATTGTTTCATTTCTCCCTCTCTCTCTCTTTCTAACTCTGTTATCGCTCTCTCACTCTCCTTCTCCTTCAACTGAATAGTGTGTTTTTCCAGGTTTAGATCAGAGGTATCTAAACACTGACTGTACAAAACATTAGGAACACCATAATGTTCATTTGCACCATCTGCCCCTGCCCCTCTCCCGTTGAGGCATTTACTCTACAAGGCGTTGAGAAACGTTCCACAGGAATGCTGGCCCATGTTGACTCCAACGCTTCCCACAGTCAAGCTGGCTGGATGTCTTTTGGGTTGTGAACCATTATTGATATATACAGGAAACTGTTGAGCAGCGTTGCAGTTCTTGACACACAAAACGGTGCGCCTGGCACCTACTACCATACCCCGTTCAAAGGCACTTAAATCTTTTGTCTTGCCCATTCACCCTCTGAACGGCACACACATTGAAGTGGATTTAACAAGTGACATCAATAAGGGATCATACTTTCACCTGGATTCACCTGGTCAGTCTATGTCATGGAAAGAGCAGGTGTTCATAATGTTTTGTACACTCACTGTATGTTTGATAATTAGGTTGTGTGGGCCTGACGCTGGAGCTGGCAAGTTCCGTCATTGAATGAGTCATCTCCATGACAACTGCTTGAGTGACTTCATTACTGTTTTGTCTCTGAGCCAGATAAAGGTTGAGGTAATTGATCCATAATGGACTGACAGGCCAACAAAAGACGAATTAGACTTTCCTCGTTCCCACTGCACACACACACCCATGGCCAAGCACGCGCACATACATACATACACACACACACACCCATGGCCAAGCACGCGCACATATATACATACACACACCCATGGCCAAGCACGCGCACATACATACATACACACACCTGTTCATGCTTCATCTCCATATGCTAATATGTCAACAGTTCCAAATTAGATAGTAGTTGACAGTCTGATTTGTACAATGTGAAAAATCTCAACTCAATACAAAGCAGCTTATTTTGCCACAAACCTACATTTATGTTCTAATTTAAGACCTCAAGGATATAAGCGCGTCTTTATCAGCAGAATAAATAATTGGCAAAAAAGAACAATGTAGAATGTGTCTTACATGCCCAATAGCAGGTTAGCGGTTTCGTCATGAATCTTGTTCTGGGAGTGGTCACTAGCTGACACAAAGTCATACAATCTGATTTGAAATCTAACCTTAACCCTAACCTTAACCATACTGCTAGCCCTAATGCCTAACCCTAACCTTAAATTAAGACCAAAAAAGCTAATTTTAGTTTTCAGGAGTTTTTACAATATAACCAATTTTGACTTTGCAGCTGGCCTATCTAAGGGGAAATCGCTCAGTGCTGCCTCCAGGACAAGACTCATGACAATAATAGGCAATCTGAGGTCCTCAGTATTCATGTAATATAGAAGAGAGAACATTACATATTTCAAAACGGCATGAGTTTGACATTTTATTGCATATCACACATCTTTTTAGCCATGAACTCCTATTAGCTGTCTTGTCAGTTCAGTGGAAGCATCTTTGATGAAGTGCAATCTTTCATCTCCGTGATGAAGAACCAAGTTGTGCTTGCTGGCTAATAACGTTCATTGATGTATAAAGCCACCAACAGAAAAGGTGATGGGATCACTGTATCATACAAAGCATCCGTAAACACAAAGGCAATAAACACATGACACAGTCACTGATTGGGTTTTTAATCTCTTTGATGGATGATTATCATTGATAATTGTACTGGGTTAGGTAGAAGATGGCTGCTCTCATTGAGATGCAGTACTAGAGGCACTAGATGCCCAGTGTGTATTTCAGTTACGCAGCCCAGTTGCCTCATAGCTGGTGTGTTAGTGGGAAACTGGAGGGCTGTTGAGCCACTATGGGGTCCCATTCAAATGTGTAGTTATCTCTTGTTACAAATGGTAATGAATTGGTTTGTTGGGTAGCCGGCCCAGCTGAGAAACTTCCGAAGCTAATTCCAGGCACTCCCTCCACAGTCCCCACTGCAGCCTGACCCATTCACTCTCTCTGGGGTACTGTTCTCCATTTCCTGGTTTGATGCAGTGCAGGTGTGACAGATAGAGATCGTTAGTGAGAGGCAGGAAGAGAAACCAGTTGCACCCACCTCTTCCCATCACCTCCTCTATCCACACCTTTCGATTCCTGGTGAAGTTCTGGGGGGGCAGGGGCTCTCACATTCCTAAGGAGGAGATAGAGGTGGTAGTGACGTTAGGATTACCTGTCAGCGCTCCCCCTATCACAGGTGTGTCACCTACCAGGGTACAACCGCTTAAATGTGAATATCCTCCACTCCAACAGCACTGCAGCTGTGTTCTACCATGTCACAGCACTCCCCACCATGTAGTGGCTGGGTGCCTTCTATTTCATTTAACCAGGCAGTCAGTTAAGAACAACATCTTATTTACAATGACAGCCTAGGAACAGTGGGTTAACTGCCTCGTTCAGGGGCCGAATGACAGATTTTTACCTTGTCAGCTCGGGGATTCAATCTAGCAACCTTTCGGTTACTGGCCCAATGCTCTAACCACTAGGCTACCTGCCGCCTCTTCTCACAGCCTCCATATCCCTCCTCACACACAAGCTGATCTCTGGTCACCACTGCACTCACTCTCTGAGGCAAAACTCAGTGGACACACAAGCAGCCGAATGCTACTATCAGAGAAGCCAATTTTTCATCGTCCGTTATCTTTAGAAAATGTGCCATTTAAGATGTGAATTGGATCAACAACTGGTTAGCCATGATGGAATAGTGCTAGCTGAGTAACTCGTGACAAGCTACCAGTTCAGCTGAAACCTGTTTCTGTCAACCATATCACCTTGAATTCTATTAAAACTTGAATGTCCTTTTTTGTCTCATTTATAATTTAGAGGTAGCTGAGGACAGTGGCAACCTTGTCACACAGCATAGTTATAATTGTCCCTTGACACTTGAAAATAAGCTATTCATGATTTTGTATTCATATTATCACGACTAATTCTTGACAAAGCTCCATTTCATTGCACCTGTCTTAAAGGATAAACTCCTGTGGAGTCACCATCTGCGTACAGGCATCAGCTTTTATTTGCGCAATTCTTTTCTGGATGCTTACCTTGCCATATTTACTCCCACAATGTGCAGTGTTTTTTTGTTTTTTAAAAACCTATTCTTCCTTGGATTTGTGTACAGGGTAAAACATATGACTTTTTTAATGCATTTATTTTCCCTTATTCATAAAAATCTCTTCAGAAGCCCTCTGATCAAAGGCTTGTTTGTTTGTATTGCTAAAAAAATGAAAGGATGTCCATAAAAAACCTATTATATTGTCATATTATTTAGTTTTTCTTCTGAGAAAAAGGCACCACTTCGGGGATATACAATGCACTTGTGTGGCGTCCTCAACCGTGAATCACATTGTCTGTTTGTTTTTCAGTTACCTGAGCGTGTTTACATCGTCCGGATCACGCAAAGAGACGGTTCAAGGTCTCGATTCCTCCATCTTTTTTATCAAAGCACATCAAAAATTTAAGTCAAGGATCTTCAGGCTCTGGGCTTTTGAGAACACCCTAAATATGAAACAACGTACAAGTAATACCATCTTGGTTATGTTGCAGAAAGTCTTCAACAGTACTCCAGGCAAAGAAAGACAGGGTTTGTCACAATTCCATTTCAATACAGTCAATGTAGGATGTAATTGGCATTTCCGCACACCTTCCTGAAATGACTGAATTGAAATGGAATTGAACACAGTCCTGATACTGTATGATATTAAGTCTTAGATATATAAATAGGTAACATGGTGATAGAAATTGCACTTTTTAAAATGCAAACAATGAGAGATCACCCCCCCCCCCCCAATTTGGGACGTAACCAACGTCAGAGGTCCAGAGAGTGTTCCACGGCTGTCTCAGCGTGATGTTGCCACGGCGATTGCATCTGTGCTGCAATCAAGCTGCCTAATCAAGAGCTTATAAAGTTGCGCTGGTAAAAAAAAAAACACGCTCTCTCGCTATCTCTCGTCCTCTATCTCTCTCGCACGCTCTCTCTCGTTCTCTATTTCGCTCTCGCTCTCTCTCTCTTGCCCTTTCTCACTCTCCCTCTCTCACTCTCTCTCGATCTCCCTCTCTCACTCTCTCTCTCCACACTCTGACTCAATCCCCACAGCTCACCTGAGAGGGTTTTAATCCTCCATCCCTCTGTTATGTCTTCTATTAATCCCCTCATTTTCTCCTCCACTTTGTTAAAACTAAAATAGAGGCTGTCAATGGTTGCTAAATGGCGCCCTATTCCCTACATACTGTAGTGCACTCCTGTTGACCAGAGCTGGTAGTGCACCATGTAGGGAATATAGGATGCAATTTGGGACTCATTCTGAATTTAGAGGGAGTAGAGCTCACGGGGGGGCTTTGTAGACGGCCAACCACCGTTTCATTCCACTAATTATCCACCCCTCTCTTGTAGCTTCTCTACAAGCTCTGTAAAAAAAAACTCTCGCTTTTTCAAATGCAGTAAATGGTATTGACTTTCTTTAAATAGACGTAAAACATATATTTTCTTCTTCTTTAATGATAGTGGATTTCTTTTCTTTTTTACTTTAATGATAGTATATTCCATTAACCCTGTACTCTCGTGCGAATTTAAATGTTTGTTATAGAAGAAATATGATATGCATAAGCATGGTAGCAATCAAAAGGGACAGTTTGAAGATCATGGGAAAATTATTAGACCAAAGTTGAGGACACAACAGTTCTCCTGATACAAGACTGAATCCAAACATTGCACTGTTGACTTTATGTGCATTTTACATTTACTGTACTTGTTGCCGCATTTGTTGATAACGAAATAGAAACATACTCTGGATACATCCAGTAACATGATAAGAATATTTCTGGACAATGTGGGGTAGGTGCAACATAAGACAAAAAATGACAAGGCTTTGAGAGAAAGGTCTAACTGGTGTCTCCAAGCGCCCACACACCTCTCCTAAGTGAACACAGTTCCTAAGTCATTTCAATGCACTTTTATGACTCAAAGAAGAGTCTTCAACTATAAGGTGGGTTGTTTTCTCAGCTCTCCTAGCTGTGCCATTGAGGAACTAGAGCAAGCAGACTTGTAGTTGTTTTGAACACAACCCTGTATCCTCGGCATCACACAATTACTGTTGTTTACACATTCCAAAAATGGAACCTCAATCTGGGTCAAGTGGGCATCATTTGAAAGTGTTAGGCGTTCGCAGGGCAATTCAGATAAACAGATTGCAGTTTGGCTGCTCATAGAAAGAAGTCCTGCGTGTTGCAAATTCTCTTCACAATAGACAAACAGGTTCATTGTGTTGAGAACAACCCAGGGTATGACGCCATGTCATCTTGTAACTGTACAGCTAACAGGTTCATTGTGTTCAGAACAACCCAGGGTATGACTCCATGTCATCTTGTAACTGTACAGCTAACAGGTTCATTGTGTTCAGAACAACCCAGGGTATGACGCCATGTCATCTTGTAACTGTACAGCTAACAGGCTCATTCTGTTCAGAACAACCCAGGGTATGACGCCATGTCATCTTGTAACTGTACAGCTAACAGGCTCATTCTGTTCAGAACAACCCAGGGTATGACTCCATGGCATCTTGTAACTGTACAGCTAACAGGTTCATTCTGTTCAGAACAACCCAGGGAATGACTCCATGTCATCTTGTAACTGTACAGCTAACAGGTTCATTGTGTTCAGAACAACCCAGGGTATGACTCCATGTCATCTTGTAACTGTACAGCTAACAGGTTCATTCTGTTCAGAACAACCCAGGGTATGACCCCATGTCATCGTGTAACTGTACAGCTAACAGGTTCATTGTGTTCAGAACAACCCAGGGTATGACTCCATGTCATCTTGTAACTGTACAGCTAACAGGTTCATTGTGTTCAGAACAACCCAGGGTATGACTCCATGTCATCTTGTAACTGTACAGCTAACAGGTTCATTCTGTTCAGAACAACCCAGGGTATGACTCCATGTCATCTTGTAACTGTACAGCTAACAGGTTCATTCTGTTGAGAACAACCCAGGGTATGACACCATGTCATCTTGTAACTGTACAGCTAACAGGTTCATTGTGTTCAGAACAACCCAGGGAATGACTCCATGTCATCTTGTAACTGTACAGCTAACAGGTTCATTGTGTTCAGAACAACCCAGGGTATGACTCCATGTCATCGTGTAACTGTACAGCTAACAGGTTCATTGTGTTCAGAACAACCCAGGGTATGACTCCATGTCATCTTGTAACTGTACAGCTAACAGGTTCATTGTGTTCAGAACAACCCAGGGTATGACTCCATGTCATCTTGTAACTGTACAGCTAACAGGTTCATTGTGTTCAGAACAACCCAGGGTATGACTCCATGGCATCTTGTAACTG
Source organism: Salvelinus alpinus (assembly GCF_045679555.1). Taxonomy (NCBI): domain Eukaryota; kingdom Metazoa; phylum Chordata; class Actinopteri; order Salmoniformes; family Salmonidae; genus Salvelinus; species Salvelinus alpinus. Next base: position 67,873,442 of record NC_092091.1, read on the forward strand.
TACAGCTAACAGGTTCATTGTGTTTAGAACAACCCAGGGTATGACTCCATGTCATCTTGTAACTGTACAGCTAACAGGTTCATTGTGTTCAGAACAACCCAGGGTATGACACCATGTCATCTTGTAACTGTACAGCTAACAGGTTCATTCTGTTCAGAACAACCCAGGGTATGACTCCATGTCATCTTGTAACTGTACAGCTAACAGGTTCATTGTGTTGAGAACAACCCAGGGTATGACGCCATGTCATCTTGTAACTGTACAGCTAACAGGTTCATTGTGTTCAGAACAACCCAGGGTATGACTCCATGTCATCTTGTAACTGTACAGCTAACAGGTTCATTCTGTTCAGAACAACTCAGGGTATGACTCCATGTCATCTTGTAACTGTACAGCTAACAGGTTCATTGTGTTCAGAACAACCCAGGGTATGACTCCATGTCATCTTGTAACTGTACAGCTAACAGGTTCATTCTGATGAGAACAACCCAGGGTATGACTCCATGTCATCTTGTAACTGTACAGCTAACAGGTTCATTGTGTTCAGAACAACCCAGGGTATGACACCATGTCATCTTGTAACTGTACAGCTAACAGGTTCATTCTGTTCAGAACAACCCAGGGTATGACTCCATGTCATCTTGTAACTGTACAGCTAACAGGTTCATTGTGTTCAGAACAACCCAGGGTATGACCCCATGTCATCTTGTAACTGTACAGCTAACAGGTTCATTGTGTTGAGAACAACCCAGGGTATGACTCCATGTCATCTTGTAACTGTACAGCTAACAGGTTCATTCTGTTCAGAACAACCCAGGGTATGACTCCATGTCATCTTGTAACTGTCCAGCTAACAGGTTAATTCTGTTCAGAACAAACCAGGGTATGACTCCATGTCATCGTGTAACTGTACAGCTAACAGGTTCATTCTGTTCAGAACAACCCAGGGTATGACTCCATGTCATCTTGTAACTGTACAGCTAACAGGTTCATTGTGTTCAGAACAACCCAGGGTATGACTCCATGTCATCTTGTAACTGTACAGCTAACAGGTTCATTGTGTTCAGAACAACCCAGGGTATGACTCCATGTCATCTTGTAACTGTACAGCTAACAGGTTCATTGTGTTCAGAACAACCCAGGGTATGACTCCATGTCATCTTGTAACTGTACAGCTAACAGGTTCATTGTGTTCAGAACAACCCAGGGTATGACTCCATGTCATCTTGTAACTGTACAGCTAACAGGTTCATTGTGTTCAGAACCACCCAGGGTATGACGCCATGTCATCTTGCAACTGTACATCAAACATAGTGATCATAAACGTTGACACTGAATATGACATGAGTTTTATGAGATGGAAATGTGACGTGCACATTTGGACTCAAGGGAGTTTGGTTTGTATGACATCAAAGCGGTATTTATTATCACTCCGACAACAAAATATTTGCAAAAGTTACCCAATCAGCAGGAGGGATGGAGGGCAACTTCTTGTTGCACGCGGTGCTCAGGTCCAGAACGGCTGTCAGTCAAAACCCATCCAGCGCTGTGAAGCTCAGAGCCAGAGCTCTGACGTCATGCATAGCATGCTACTGTAGAGCCACCACGTTCCAATTTAGGTGCTTATCCGTGTCCAAATCTGCCATTTTCAACCCGTATACAGGTAGGAGTGTAAAGGACTATATGTAAAGCATATGTTATTTAATCTAGTAGTGTGTTTTATAAAAACAATGTGACCTACAGCAGCAGTACTTTACCATTCCCAATGTCTCTGATGTATTTGATCAGGAATGTGAATGTACTGTATTTCCTGTTCGGGGAGTATTATATTGTACTCAGGGGCTGTGCTTCAGTGCTGTTTGAGTGTTATTCGTTTTTGTACGTACAGACGTGCACACACAAAGCACACACGCACAGAGAAACCGTGATATTGTTTTTCATTGTAATGCAATGTGCCTAAACCTAAGTGATGAGTGGGACTTTCTATAATAAACTGCAGGTAAACTTTCACCAGAGTAGGCAATGTTCTTGTTCACTTTGGTGTGAAGCTGGATTTTATTGCTTCAATTACTCCTTAAGCACCCTATTCCCTATATAGTGCACTACATTTTACCAGAGCTCTATGATTGATTATTTTGCCCCCCCCCCCAAAGTTTTTAGTAAACACATTTTAAAAAACGATATTCACCAGGAATTCAACAAAAAATTTGTTTAATTTACGAAATCTGTTCCCAGATATTCCCATGAACAGAAAGAGACGTGATAGTGTTTCAATGTAAAGCAGGTATGAAATTATTGTTATTTTCAAATACAATCTCTTTTTGAGTTTAGTTGTGGTCAATTTGTAGTGTACAAATTATTATCATTATTTTTCATCCCAACTACCCCTGCTGTACAGGGTGTAGGGTTCCGTTTGGCACACAGCCACTGTTACATTGACTACAAACTGCACGCATTGTTTTAATTGTCCAAATGCCTTTTTCCTAGACATGCAACAACCGTACCCCTCCGCGACTGTATGTTTTCAACCCAGCCGCCAGCGACAAGGTATGACTTTGCAAACAGTACGCGGTGCAACACCTGTTCTGTAGTCCATTTCTCCCCCAGCCCTCTGTGCGTGTGAGAGGGGGGACATAATGATGTAAGAGAGGTGCGGTGTATAGCAACACGTCTTTGTGTGCACTAATAAAAGAGGAAGCAATTACCACATCCCAGAGATACATCTTTTTGAATGGCTAATTCCCTGCTCCCCAAGTCGCCAAACAAGACCGACGACACAAAATCCAGTTACATGCAAAATGTCATCTGTAATTTAGGGTGTCCACGCGTTGGCGAGGCCGCGTCTCTAAATTGCTTTAATACGATTACATTGTTTCAAAAGCAATTCTCGGCCAAACTAATTGAGGCCTTTTTAAGACGAAGGAAAAACAAGCTGTGCTGTTTTGGAACCTGGTGAGCTACGAGACGCACGCACACACATACGCACAAATGCCAAAATGGCCCCTAGTGCTTTAGCTCCCGCTGCCGTTATTGTCCAGGAGAGAAAAAAAGAGGAGGATAATATCATCAGCTGGTTCAGAATGGATGCAGTTTGGCCCCTTCCTGCGCATGGGGGATAATGTCAGGCGAGATTGCTGCCGGCGTGCAGCCTGTCGTGTGTGTGTGTGTGTGTGTGTGTGTGTGTGTGTGTGTGTGTGTGTGTATGAGTACGTTATTGCCTCTCAGGAACAGCAAACAGACTTTTCCGTGGTGGTGACTGACAACAGCCAATCAAAATGCATCTCTAGACTCTCCGCTGTTGGTGCATGATGGGTAGTAATGCAAATGTGGTTGGCGGCTACCTGGTTGTTATTGGATGTCATGTTTAAATCAGCCCTGTGACCCTGCTCTATACCCTCAGGAATATATAGTGCACACACATATATGCAGTAGATATCACGCGCCTGTGTGTGTGTGTGTATCAAGCGTATCAACCCTGTGACCCTCTCCTTCTCTATTCCCTCAGGAATATATAGTGCACACACATGTATGCAGTAGATATCACGCGCCTGTGTGTGTGTGTGTGTGTGTGTGTGTGTGTGTGTGTAGCAAGCATATCTACAGGGAAGGTCATTATAGGAGCTTGGCTTTCGTCTGCCAGTACTGTACCATTACCTGAGGGTGACTTCTCTCTCCTCCAGCTCCTCCTCCCCCCTCTCCTTGCCCCCAAAAATCCCTCTAAGTAGCAGTAGTGTCGTTGGTGGTGGTGGTCGGGCAGTGAGCTAGCTAAGTGATTGATTGTCAGGTAGAAATCCCATTCTTTAAATAGCCACGGTTAGCCATCAATCATATGGGCTGTCTCCTGGGGAAGGCACCGCTCCACCAGCACTGGCTCTCTCTGGCGCGCTTTTCTCTCTCTCTCTCTCTCTCTCTCTCTCTCTCTCTCTCTCTCTCTCTCTCTCTCTCTCTCTCTCTCTCTTTTATCTCTGTCTGTCTTTCAGTCACTTTCTCTCTCTGGAGGTACAGGGTCCAAGGCTGCCGCTCAATCACTCACTGCCTTATCAGGCCACTCACACCCCACGTGTGTGTGCAGAGGCTCTGGGACACACAGCAACTGTGTGAAAGGTATGAGAGGCTTACGCACATACACACTTACAGTATATGCAGACAGAGACTTCCTAAAGCTGGCAAACACACACACACACACACACACACACACACACACACACACACACACACACACACACACACACACACACACACACACACACACACACACACACACACACACACACTTGATTCACATACTTGGGAAAGAGCAGTCTCCCTATTGGAAGAAAATATTGATGAACACAGCAAATGGAACAATGATTTAGGGTAAAATGTATGGGAGGACGTTAAGATTTTCACGACCCACTATATTTCGCTATTGATTAAATAACATTTATTTGAGCTACAGCCTAACATGTACTAAATCCTGGAGTGAAATGATTCAGAGTAATGTGCCAGAGGCGATAGGGAATCAATAAGCCTACCTGCAGAATAAAACCTGAAGCATTGGATCGGATGGTAACTTTTTTAATTTAAATGATAAATGGGCCAAACCATTGTCTTCATTAAATTCATTTCAGGTTATATAGCCCCCTTACAACATTTTCAGCTCAGTCTTTTTGAGTTATTGGATCATAGAATAAGGATAGCTTGTTGAGGCCACAAAGGTGGCGTACATATTTCTATTCTAAATTCATTTGCACAGGGATCAAAGCCCCGTCTGTGTAAGACGAATAAAAATGTCTGACTGGGAATCAATCCTCTTCAAAGGCAATAGAAGGAGCTTTGAGGAGCACCCTGCCTGTCTGTTATAGCCCATAAATAGGGCATGATCTGTGTGTGTGTGTGTGTGTGTGTGTGTGTGTGTGTGTGTGTGTGTGTGTGTGTGTGTGTGTGTGTGTGTGTGTGTGTGTGTGTGTGTGTGTGTGTGTGTGTGTGTGTGTGTGTGTGCCTTTGTCTATCAGTGTCTGTGTGAGCATAAATTTGCACAATACGACACTTAAATGCCCAACTCTGTTCATAACCACTACCTCCACCCTTGGAGGGTTCAATCCCTGACATACTGTTGTGATTACCCTTGGTCCTGGCTACTATTCCATTTGCCCTTGATCCACTGGTTCCTCTCCTCTCCCTACTCTCCTCTGTCCTCTCCCTACTCTACTCTGTCCTCTCCCTACTCTCCTCTGTCCTCTCCCTACTCTCCTCTGTCCTCTCCCTACTCTCCTCTCCTCTCCCTACTCTCCTCTGTCCTCTCCTCTGTCCTCTCCCTACTCTCCTCTGTCCTCTCCCTACTCTCCTCTCCTCTCCCTACTCTCATCTGTCCTCTCCTCTGTCCTCTCCCTACTCTCCTCTGTCCTCTCCCTACTCTCCTCTCCTCTCCCTACTCTCCTCTTTCCTCTCCTCTGTCCTCTCCCTACTCTCCTCTGTCCTCTCCCTACTCTCCTCTGTCCTCTCCCTACTCTCCTCTGTCCTCTCCCTACTCTCCTCTGTCCTCTCCCTACTCTACTCTGTCCTCTCCCTACTCTCCTCTGTCCTCTCCCTACTCTCCTCTCCTCTCCCTACTCTCCTCCTGTCCCTACTCTCCTCTGTCCTCTCCCTACTCTCCTCTGTCCTCTCCCTACTCTCCTCTGTCCTCTCCCTACTCTCCTCTCCTCTCCCTACTCTCCTCTGTCCTCTCCTCTGTCCTCTCCCTACTCTCCTCTGTCCTCTCCCTACTCTCCTCTGTCCTCTCCTCTGTCCTCTCCCTACTCTCCTCTGTCCTCTCCTCTGTCCTCTCCCTACTCTCCTCTGTCCTCTCCCTACTCTCCTCTGTCCTCTCCCTACTCTCCTCTGTCCTCTCCCTATTCTCCTCTGTCCTCTCCCTACTCTCCTCTGTCCTCTCCCTACTCTCCTCTGTCCTCTCCCTACTCTCCTCTGTCCTCTCCCTACTCTCCTCTGTCCTCTCCCTGCAGCTACACCAGTCTCTCTTTTGACTGACAGATGGGTTAGCGAATCACCACCTGTCATTCATCTCTCGTCCCTGTCATGATGTTGTCATAACCCCTGGTCCCCTTTGCACATGATCCACTGGTCCCTCCTCAACAAGCTCACAGTCTCACTGCAAACGTCAAATCTTACTCCAAACGTCAAATCTCAGTGTTTTTGTTGCTCCTGCTACTCTGTGTCGTTCCATTTCTCCAAACGTCACATTTTGAAGTTGAGGGCTAAGTTCAGGCACTCATTCCGAATGGTTAAAGTAAGGGTTAAGGTTTGGGATAGAGTTCAAACCAGTGTCAACGACTGGGATCAAACACCACCACCCCTGTCCACAACACTGTAGCCTACTTGATGCTAATACTGCTCACTTATACCCCTAGTGGCTGGTTTTGAAGGCATTTTCTGACGTCCCTAGGCCATGGATAGACATCCAATATCTAAGTCAATCTAGAACAATCTCCCTGCCCTCCCCTCCCTCCTCTCCCTCTGACCCAGGCCCTGTGGTGGTAAAACTAAACGTGTGTGTGGGTGCAGCTAAACTAGTCTCTCTCCAGCCTGTCTCCTTCTGGCCCAATCAGCCTCACAGGCCTGCCTCCTGCCTCCTGCCTCCAGTCTCACTATTGACTCAGTCTGAGCCCTGATAACATCTAATTAATACAGCAGCGCACAATCAGAGAGGGGCAGAGATGGAGGGTGAGAGAGATGGAGGGTGAGAGAGATGGAGGGAGAGAGAGATGGAGGGAGAGAGAGATGGAGGGTGAGAGAGATGGAGGGAGAGAGAGATGGAGGGAGAGAGAGATGGAGGGAGAGAGAGATGGAGGGAGAGAGATGGAGGGAGAGAGATGGGGGGAGAGAGAGATGGAGGGAGAGAGATGGGGGGAGAGAGAGATGGAGGGAGAGAGAGATGGAGGGAGAGAGAGATGGAGGGAGAGAGAGATGGAGGGAGAGAGAGAGATGGAGGGAGAGAGAGAGATGGAGGGAGAGAGAGATGGAGGGAGAGAGAGATGGAGGGAGAGAGAGATGGAGGGAGAGAGAGATGGATGGATGGAGGGAAGGAGAGGGTATTTAGGGTGAGAGGGTGTGTGTGTGTGTGCCTCACCGTGCAGAGTGTAGACTTGGAGCACTCTGGAGGGAATCTCTGTAGGATCTTACAGTGTTTGTTTGGGAGCCAATTTCAGATAGTGTTATATGGTTTCATGCCGAGTCAGAATTTGCTGCATTATCTAAAGAAATCATTGCGGTTCTTCTGATAAGCGTCTGTTATTTGCTGCAGAAGCAGTAGATGCACTTCCCTAAAGGTAGAGCTGTGCATCCTCTCCTTCTTTGTGTTCCTCGTTCCCTTCGCTCCATGTGTTGATTGACAGTTGTACGTTTTTCCCGGTGTTCAATTTGAGTGTGATGAAATGTCCACCTGCCTGTGTGTCAGTCTCTGTTCTGCTTTGGAAACAGATGCTGTTACATTTAACAGCGTTATAGACATAAATACCGTAGAGTCATTGGCTTTTTATTGGTGAGGCAGATTCAGTTTGAGAGGGGAAGATTTTGTCTGACAAAGTAGGGGAAGAAACAGGGTAACAGTCTCTGGAATAATGGTTTGAGTGGTGTTCATAATCATATAACATTATGGTCAACCAGCCGTTGAAGAGTTGTTTTATGAACTACACTTTACTTTTTAAAAGCGGCAAATTAACATTTTCACTTGAGTTGTATGAGAGTGTGTGTGTTTGATTTTTATTTGTATTTATTTATTGTTTACTTCAGCTTATTTAGTAAATAATTTTTAACACTTATTTTTTCTTAAAACTGCATTGTTGGTTAAGGGCTTGTCAGTAAGCATTTGACTGTAAGGTCTAAAAACTGCTCAGAGTTGAGGTGGTAAAAGGACTGTATCTAGATGTAAGGGTTGCCTGTTTGAGTTGAGTCTGTCCTGCTGGTGTGTCCATTAAAACACACAGAGGAGGATTGCAGTTGAATGGGCTGGTGACACCTTATTGTTGCAGTTTGAGTCGTGAAAGGATATTGCAGGATGAATGATGAATGGATGATAAGGGCTGAGGATGATTTAAGGATGGAACGTTAGGGTGTGGCTTGTAAAGCCTTGGAGATACGATTGGACGTGGGTTGGATGGGGTATTCATCAGGGACACGGAACATAAAGGCGCACACGTCACAAAGTTGTGCCAGGTGGCTATTACAGGGAATGGGCTTAACAAATAACTACAAACTAAGGATGCTGCCAGGACTAAACATAACCAAGGGGGGATTGTCAAACTGAGGACATGGATACAGAAAGAGATAAAACAGGGAAGTTAAAGGCGGCGTCATAGACATAGTATTTACTTATTTTCCACAACGTAACTAACCTTCTTTCTCATATCATGCACAAATGAAGGAAAATGTCCGCTACATGCTTTAATCCTTTATTTAACTAGGTAAGTCAGTTAAGAACAAATTCTTATTTACAATGACGGCCTACCCGGCCAAACCCAGACGACGCTGGGCCAATTGTGCGCCGCCCTATGGGACTCTCAATCACGGCCGGATGTGATTCAGCCTGGATTCGAACCAGGGACTGTAGTGCCGCCTTTTGCACTGAGATGCAGTGCCTTAGACCGCTGTGCCACTCGGGAGCACCAAGCATGAACCATGTAGGAAGAAGCATGCTGCTTATGTGGGAAACAGAGGAGTGAGGGAAGGGGCGTGGCCTAGGGTGGAGTCCTGTAGAGGTGCCATGACCCTTCACAACCAGCGCTATTAAATAGTGTTGGTCACATGACTACTCCGAACTGTGTTTAGGCAAAGCGGCCAATACATTAACTATTTCTGATCCATGTTATCATCCCAGAATGGGGTCAGCCTTCGTCTGCTTTGTGCTCTATCAGCAGTAACGCGTGACTCATGGTTGGTCCTCAGTGAGAGTAGCTACTTGTTTTCATTTTGCCGTGAGTTGAATAAATGAATGAACCCCACTTTGACTGAATCATATCAATGACTTTACAGTCTCCTCTAAGCATATTAAACACAGCATGCATTTACTGTGCAGTGCTGTAATAGAGTGCATGCTTGTCAATCATATGCCTTTTAACATAACGTGAAGATATCATTCCACATTCATCACATTGATGTTTGCTACAGTATAAATGACACGTATGCACGTTGGTTTCTGAATTACAAAGATACTTCTCAGTGATGTGAAATCTATCTGCTACTGTATGAGATGAATGGTAGGTCTGTTAAATGATACACGGGTGCTATTTTGCTGTAAACTGTAAATCATATGCTGGTATAACTCCTAAAATGGTGAAGTAAAGCCAACTCCTCTAGAGTGAGTGTGTGAGTGTGCATTCATATTTAGACCTGTGGGTGTGTGTGTGTGTGTGTGTGTGTGTGTGTGTGTGTGTGTGTGTGTGTGTGTGTGTGTGTGTGTGTGTGTGTGTGTGTGTGTGTGTGTGTGTGTGTGTGTGAGACCATATTTCTGACATATGCAGATCATGAGATGATGGCTGCCTCTTCCCTTCTCCATGATGTGTTGTGACCCTGTTCTGCATCCCAAATAGCACCCAATTCCCTTCACACTGCACTACCTTGGACCAGGCTCCATAGGGCTCTGGTGGGAAGTAGAGTACTATATAGGGAAGAGGGTGCTATTTGGGATGTAACCTGTGTATCTTTACGATTTGAATATACAGAAGCCGAGGCTGCTGCTGTCTCGCTCACTCTCTCACTCACTCTCTCTCTCTGTCTCTCGCTCTGTCTCTCGCTCTCTCTCTCTCTCTTGTCTCTCTCTCTTGTCTCTCTGTCTCGCTCTCTCTCTCTCTCTCCCAAAACAAAGTCCTCCATAGAAGTCCTGTTGAATAATGGAGCTGCGAGAGGGAAGGAGGGAGAGAGGGAGGGGGCAGACCGAGAGAGACAGTGAAGGAGGGAGAGGAAAGGAGGGAGAGGGAGAGTTGGGCAGGTGGCGGATAAAGAGGGAGGACACTGGGCTTAGGACACGGAAATGATCAACAGCGGAGAGAACACAGATTGTGTCATGTGGATCAGTGGAGAGATTTGCTGTCAAACAATGCCAGGGTGAGAGGAAGAACACACACTGTAGTCCGTGAGGGAGGTGCGCTGTGGCTGGCGGTTGATCAGGGATGAAGGTTTCCTCTGAAAGTGGCTCTGCAGTACAGCCACTTTGAGGATTTTTTGTATTCTGGACTTTGGAGCGAGAATGTTGTGGTCGCTTGAAGGAGCCGCCATATCTGTTGGAGGGTGAACCATTCAGTCAACAAACCTCAATCAGAAACACCTTTTTATATCTAGATCTTGTGGCCATGCACTGAATCCTTTCAAAAAATGCCCTCTGAGTTGGTTAATGATTGCTGTTCATTTAGCTGGTAACTATACTTCCAACAGAGAAAATATCTACCACACATAGACGCCAATCACATACTTTTTAGTAAGTCGTCCATGTCCCAAGTACATTCAAAGGTAACTATGACTTCCGTTCCATCTATACAGTGTGCCACTTAAAGTAACAGGAAATGGCCTGTGTTTTCTATGTAAGGAACATTTGAAGGTTATTACTGTGCTATGATGGTCTCTCTCCATACAGTGCATTGGATTCAGTTAACTTTACTATAATGGCCGTTGATTTCAATTAGCAGAGTGAGATGTTAGTGTAGGTGTATGTTTGCCCTGCGGTAACAGTTTGCTGCAGTGAAAACAGTGGGACTACACTCAGGCTCCTGAACCCCCACAGTGTCTACTGATTAGGGATTCTACACACACACACACACACACACACACACACACACACACACACACACACACACACACGCACACGCACAGACAGACACACACACGCTTGGTAATTATATATACCGATTTTTTAAACCGTGTTTTTGTACAGCCAGCCATTCTAAATGAGTTCAATCCTCCTCACTTAGTGAGTTAGATCCCACAGGTATAGGACTTTACTAATGACAGAGAGACGTGTGTTAGCTCCCTGTCTTCATACAGGGCTTTACTCCTCCGTATACTGGACACACCTTTGGAATGACGACATTATCAACAAGTGTGAAATGCAGTTATGTATAACATTGCATCATGTGACATGTGGAGCACTGGGTCTACTGCCTGTAAGCGAATAACAGGAATAGAGCCAGAAGGTATTAGGATGATTATATACCCATTCTCCCTTTGGGCCCAGGGGTCCTCTGAGATGATCCACTGCCTCGAGGAATCGCTTCTATCCCTCCTCCTTTCCGCTTGCTGCTTGCTTTTCAGGTGTGAGGCAATGTGGTGGTGAGACACCCGAATCCCACTCCACACACAATATCACTGGCAGGCATGCACACACACAGAGACACAAACCTTTTAAGATGTTGTGTCGAAACCAACCACCCGCCGAGAGTCAATTACAACAGAGCTCAAAATGGGATTGGGGTTCAAGAGAGGAACCAGCGGTTGGAGACATCTCTGAGCAAAGCAGTTTTTTTGAGTCTGAAAAAGACGAAATGATCAACTTCTCTCTAGTGTGCATGTTGCTGCGGTGATGCTCGGTCGAGGACATGCTTTCCCCTTTATAACCCTGCTGCTATGGGACTCAACATCTTAGTGGTGTGTGCGTCAACGTTCTTCAGCTGTCTTGCCCCCGTATACACGACCTATGCCTGAACGCTCTTCCTTTACAATCTGCTGTTGATGGTTTTTTTGTACTACGTGGCCGTCGTAATTATTGATGACCACATTTGCCCCTGTGCTCCGTGATAAAAAAACGACCCTTGACACCGGAGACGGCACGGCACGGAAATGAAAGTTGAGATAAACGGAGAAACATTGAGTTATTCTCTTGGACAGTCAGTAGCCCCACGTGTAGCATCAATAATGGAGGTTGAGGCCGCTGACGGCTTCCGGCTAGACGTGGTGTGTCGGCCGGAGTTTACAGAGTCACCGGAGCTATCGAAGCAGGAAGCAGTAGATTGGCTCGCTGATAGCGTCGCACGCCGCCGTCCCATGACCCACTGCTCTCATTAACTCAGGTTGCGTAGGTTAACGGTGCCAAAACAAACCGCACGAGTCGTTATTATTCAATTAACAGGAGTCTCCTTTGGCTTTTATGTGCGGAAGTAATTACATGAATTAGATGACATTGTTTGAGTCAATGAGGCCGATAAGTTAGAAGTACAGAGTTATTATTTAAACGTCGGCTCATGAGTCTATCTGTATCATCAGTTACAGTATGCACTATTTCTTCTTCTAGTCCCTCCAAAAGGATTGTACTATGAGTATTATGAACCATTTGGTTGTGTTTGCACTTCTCACTGCCATTTAGCAGAGAAAATGTAATCTATAGATTTAAAATGACGGTACTTGTGTCATAATTTGGTGCCTGAAGTATCGCAGCGAAAGCCCACACTACAATCGTCAAGCACTCGATTCTTCGTAGCCCGTCTTCAGAATGTGTCTCCACTACAGATCAAGAAAGGAGTCAACGAGGAATTCTCCCAGCTCTGTTGGCAACCGTGACCTCATAGTGGCTCTGCCTGTGGAAGCTGGTGCTTGTGGAGATCTGTTTGATCTTATGAAAGCGAAGGGAAATCTAGCTCCGAATGGTAGGGAACGGTGGTGTCAGTCATGCACAGCATCAACCTTTCAGCCTTGTGGGTGGTGGGTAGTGAGCTACAGAGGATACATCGGGTCAAGGAACCTATGAGGCAAGTTACTGTAATGAGATTTTGGGCTTCCTTGAAGTATCTGTGTGCATAAAATATTAATAATAATATTTTTAGCATTTTCCCTCATTACTGATTCTCGCCAGTAAAATGTGCCTGTGACTAAATACTTGCTGTAACTTCATATAGTTATCAGGTCAAATGTTTATTTTTGTCAATCACTAGAATAATACAGCAGTAGGAAATTAGCATCAGAACAACAACAAAAAAGACTTCCTTCATTCCCAGGTACATTGTTCATAGTTTAAGAACAGTTGTTGTGGTCTCGCTTTTTCAAACAAGCATTGCAGAGCTGGCTACAATTTCAATTTCATCCCCCTGAAAAGATAGAACAAATATTACAACAAATATTATGGCTGAACTCAAATGTGCTGGTTGATAAAATACCTGTATTTATGGGAAAGATGTTTGAAAAGAGTATTTTGTTCTTAAATGATATTGTAAATTGGAATGGTAGAGTTATGTCCTTCATGGAGTTATCCGAATTGTACGGGAAGGTCTGCTCAATCCAAGAGTACAACCAATTTGATTACAAATTGCAATGCATAGCATTGATCTAAAATTGACCCTAGAAATAGTACAGTTAGGAGATCTGGAGAGACCGGGTCAGTCAATTACTAATATACTAATACTCTTAGTAAAAGTATTTATCTTCAACTCGCAATCTGTGGATTCTATTCCATTAGATAGATTGAAATTGTACGTTAAACATCAGAGCATAGTTGAAAGATATGTGTTGCGTAGAAACCCGAAGTGGGTGGCCAGCAGAGATAGATGGGATGGGCTGAGGGAAGCTGAGGGTTGGTATGTGGAATTGGAGACAAGTGGGAGTGGAGTTGCTGGGCGGGAGATAGAATGATGGTCAAAGATGAAAATAAAAAAAGTCTAAATAAAACATAATAAAAAGTTCATTTGAATGACACTAAGTGGCAGTGTTTTTACAACTAATGCCGGTTTGCCTGAGGCTGATGCCATGCAGGTGTTTGTACACATGCATATACACACACTCTTTCAAATAAACACATACAAGAACAAACACATACATGTAATAGTGGCAGACATGCACACAAACATATACAGTTGGCTTGCTGTTATGATTTTAGTTGTCCTTGATGTCCTTTGTAAATGTAAATTTTATTATAAAAAAAAAACGTTTTTTGCATTGCTGTTTGCTGTTTTCTTCTGTCTTTTCCTTTTTCTCTCTTTAGTTCATTCTCTGTTGGTGCATTGGGTGGTTCTAGGGGAAGGAATTTTGTCTTCCTGGGGGTTACGGTGGGAGGGGTCTCGAATGGTTGAGGGACAGCTATTGGGGAACTGTGGGGGGGGGATCTTGGAGGGTTCGGGTTCACGTTTTTTGGCCTGGTGGTAGATCGGTCAACATGCCCTTGAGCAGGGCATTGACCATGGATGCTTCTGTGTGTCGCTCTGAATGGGAATCTGTTAGATGACTGGTATGATGTTGTGGTGGAACATTTCTCTGGCTGTAACCAACCTTAAAGAAGCAGTTTCTGCCCCGGGGTTTGTCCTCACCCCAACTCCAACCCTTCCTGCTGTGAAGGAGCTCTGCTATCTGTCAGGGATCATTGTGTGTGAGACTGGGCTGCTGTGTGAGACCGAGTGATCAAAGCCTCATCAGAACCAGAGATGACATATCGGGGTGAGCCTCTCCCTTCAGCTGAAACAAGGCAAACTGTGTGTCTACAACAAGCAGGAATTAACGCCATAGCTGTTAAGTAGTTCAGTAGTGCCTCTCCGATGGGTACATTTACATTGTAGTCATTTGGCAGACGCTCTTATCCAGAGCGACTTACAGGAGCAATTAGGGTTAAGTGCCTTGCTCAAGCAGACGTCGACAGATTTTTCAGTTAGTCGGCTCGGGGATTCGATCCAGCAACCATTCAGCCCAACACTCTTAACCGCTAGGCTACCTGCAACAAGGCGGGGTATCTGGAATGTGATGTGACGGAATATGATGTGACCCCCTCTGGATGACTTCCTGTAAGGTTCACTAAGCATGTGATGGTAATGGAGCGAATACAGCCTCATTATAATTGAGATGATGGACTCTTTGGCAGGCACTTTCTCTGGGTTTCTTCAGTTTGTGTAGAAGCTGTCAAATAGAACCAGCGATGCTGCTCTTGTTTGGTGGCGCGTCTGTGATGGAATAGTGGCTCAAGATCAAGATCAAGGTCCTCGTTGTGAGTTTGTGGTTTAAAGATTTGTGTTCGGGTGGACTTGTCTTTGAAGCCATTGTACGGGCTAGTTTGTGATGACAAGGGGATGTCATATTAACCACTGCGATAGGGTCTTGTCAGCTATGTGTGAACTTTTCATTCAGACAAAAAGACCCCCATGGTTTTGATACCAATCACACCGCTTCTGAAGTTCTGCCTTTGAATGGGTGAAAACCCCCTGTCCTCCACCTAGCTTTTAATGAACTCCCATCTAGACCGTAGAGAACATTAAGGCAGTTATTAAAGAACACAACATTGAGTTTATTTGATTTTCAGAAAGTTGTATCTGATTCAATGCAATTATTTTCTGATTTGTTCTCTGATTCGTTGTTTAATCTTAAATGAAAACTTAACACATTCTCTTTCATAAGGAGAAATTCCACACAGACAGTAGTTGATGATCGATCCTTTGTTTTAGACTAATTATGTTTCAGTTGATTCAGTTTGAGACGAGGAGATTCAATTGAGCCCAATTAAAGACAATACAGTCATTAAAGTAACGGTCCAAACATGTGTGATATATTGAGATGCATGTTGTAAATCACGGCAACACACACACACACATCTCTTTGTGTGGAATGTGACAGCGTCGTAAATCAACGTTGTTAATCCAATATGGGTGATGGGAATTGGGAGCCGGTAGATTGAAATGATACAGTTCTTTAGAGAGAGAGAGAGAGAACCATCTTCCAATGGGACTGTTGCATTGTGGGAAGTCGATTATCTCTGTGTGACATTATGAAAACAGTCATTAAACCGTCACATGAGCTTCTTGATCTATAAAGAGATTTTCACTTCTATAGTATTCCCAAAAGATTGCTTTATGAAAATCTGCTATGCATATACAGTCCAGTTGCCAGAGTGATAAAGTGCCCCATAGCGACGAATTGGAGGCCATTTACAAACATTCTGCAGATTCTAAGCATTTCTGAGGAAGCGCATTGGCTTGGAAAGAAAGCCATTCAAGCATCCATCGTCTCCTCCAAGCCGTCAACGCAAAGTCAACACTGGGAAATAATAAGAATCTTGATGGAAAAAATCTCTTTGAATAAATTCGTGGGAAACATCCGGGCCACCGTCCTCCATGGTCCTAAGAAAGAAGGCTTTTAACCTGCATAATTAGCCTGTTCATCAGATCAGTAGTATTCCCATGACACCGCTTTAGGCCTCCTTAGCCTCTTTATAACCCATGTGTTTCACTTCATTCTGGATGGGCCTGACGCGGGACGAACGTCATCATTAGCCTTAATAACGCTATCTCGCCTAGCTCGTCTTTCGTTGCCCTATGATGAGCCTTACTTGTCTGTCGCTGTGCAAGATTGAACTGATAGTGATTGGTGGAAGTGTTGGAAGCTTAATGATGATTGGTGGAAGCGGTGTAAAGCTTAATAGCTTCCCCTTTTATCTCCGAAGGCTTTTATCTCTCATTGTAGCTTAGCAGACAATTAGAGGACAAAGGCCGTATTGGTTAATGGATTTGTATAAAAGTAATTTTAAGTACTAATTGAGCCCTGGTGCTTCCAAGCATATGTTAGGTCATGAGTGCTGGACTTGCATTGAAGTTCTCACAATTGACGTGTGTGTCTTTATCCGTAATTTGTTGTACATCGGTTCTCCAATGATTATTCCAATATTCTTCGATGACATACTCTACAGTGTTCCTTTACAGTGTTCCTTTACAGTTACCTTGCAGTTAAAGCTATAGCTATACTCGGAGACTGCTGGTATTGAGTGAACTGAACTATATTAAAACAGCAAAAGCAGTACAGATGGAGTTAAGAGAGGCAATTTATAAATTGCACCACGCCTGGAACTAAAGAATTATATCCAATTTACTTTTTCTTCAAGACATTGTCTGGGCACATTCTCTCTTTTAATTAAGGTTACTTTCCTATTATGGCCAGACATGAGGAAATTACAATATCCTTTGCCCATAGTGTGCAGTTTGATTTACGAATGACTTTTTATTCATTTTTAATGAGAAATCATACTTCTACTGTGTACAGAAAAATGACACGCTGGAAATAAAATAGCCTAGCCAATTAGCGGTTATGTTTGGTCCTAATGAACTACGGTATGTACATAATAGTCAGTGTATGTGCGGTTGTAGCTTGTCATCTGAGCTAGCGGCTACTAACGGATGCTAATCTACCTTGATTAGAATGTAGTGTGGTCCGGTACTTTCTCCATATTACCGCTAACAGCAAAGTGCTATTTCTGAGTTATAGCTCAACAAGGTCTTTCTTCCAACGAGAGGCCAAACGAGGACACTTGAGGATCCCCTGAAAGGTACAGCCCTTGCGTCTTATCATTCATTTTCAACCACTCATTTCTGTGGGGCTTTGATGATGCAAGCTAAGACGAGAAGGGGAGAGGAGAAAGAATCCTGGATTTATTGAAGATTGTTACTTGTATGAGACGACGTAACTGTTACATTAACCAAAGACCCTGGAGTCATTGAACAGCGAGTCCTCGTTGATACGGCAGCTGTAGGCTGTACTAGAGGTCTTCACAGGTCCACCCGAACCCGAAAATCTGACCCAGGACCCAAGTGGGTCCAAAATTCTATGTACTGTAACTACAACTGATAAACCCGAGTGGACCCAAGTGGAACCAACCATGGCTTAGCCCAGAGTCGTCCAGGTTAGGGGAGGGTTTACTTGGCTCATCGCTCTCTAGCAACTCCTTGTGGCAGGCCGGATGCCTGCAGGCTGACTGTGGTCGTCAGTTGAACGGTGTTTCCTCCGACACATTGGTGCAGCTGGCATCCGGGTTAAGCCGGCGGGTGTTAAGAGCGGCTTGGCGGGTAATGTTTCACTAAATTGAGGAGAAAAAGGCAAGAATTACCCCCCAAAATAAAATGTATCTTATTATATTTTAAAGACCTCTAGTATGTACAGGCCTTTCACCCTGGCTTGTCGCTGACTGGTGTAATAGTGGGTATATATATATATATATGAGAGAGAGAGACTTAATAGCCAGGCCTGTGCGCTTCTATTGAGGGATGGATCTATGGCAGTCAGGAGAGACCCTGTCCAAGATCAAGAGCTCTACACTGGGGACCAGTGTCCCGATGCTGCTAGCTTATGGAGGGAGATTTAGTCATGAAGAGCAGAGTTGGTGCACGTGTGTATAAAGTCAATGAGGAGCATATGGGGCAGGGCTGTGAAGAGAATACGTTGTTTTTGATCACGAGGTTGGATTGACTTGGATTGCATACAGATTTGCCATGCCCTACCCACAGTATGTGTGTGTGTGTGTGTGTGTCCATTTGTCACACTGTGGGAAGCCATCCACCCTTGAAGGCTTGAGATGATGAGAGGAGGTGTTTCTTTATAAGGATAGGTGAATGTTTTGGTGTGATGTAATGTCACTGCTGGAACACCTTGACAGAGATAGATACAATGTTGTCTGGTTCAGGACTTTGAGGAAGAAATCATGGCAGAATAGATCTACCCCTGGTGGACGTGTTTAACTATACTGGGGACCAGAAGTCCCAACAAGTATAGTAAATGAACAGAAATTTGACCAACTGGGAACATGTTGTTGGTCCCCACAAGGTCAAATGCTATTAGGTTTAGGGTTAGGGTTAGGAGCTAGGTTTAGGATTAAGATTAGGTTTTCAGGTTAGGGTTTAGGGAGAATAGGATTTTGAATGGGACTGAATTTATCACGTTTCAGGGAAGACCCACATGCAGACAATGCCGAAGTAACAAAAGTTTATTACTAGAACAGGGGGCAGGCAAAATGACAGGTCAAGGGTAGGCAGAGGTCAGTAATCCAGATCAGAGTACAAAAGGTACAGAGCGGCAGGCAATCTCGGGTCAGGGTGTGACAACATACAGAAATGGCAGACAGGCTCAGGGTCAAAACCGGGAAAACTAGAAAACAGGAACTAGAAACAGACAGGAGCAAGGGGAACGCCTTTGGTGGGCTTGACGAACAAAACGAACTGTCAACAGACAAACAGAGAACACAGGTATAAATACACTGGGGATAATGGGGAAGACACTTGGAGGGGGTTGGAGACAAGCGAAACAGATCAGGGTGTGACAGAATTGTGTGTCCCACAAGGTTAGTTATACAAGACTGTGTGTGTGTGTGTGTGCCATGTGCACTTCTGCATCCTTGTGTGTATAGGAATGTGTGTGTATGATAGTGTGCTCTGATTAAGATGCTTTGGCAGGACACAGCTCCGTTAAGGGCCACACCCACCTCCGGGCCAATGTCATAGCTGTTCTATCTCCCACAGCTGATTAGAAGTGCTTCATAATTGGAAATATCAAGTCTTGACCTTTTAAAGATATTTAATTTATTTTCTTCTAACAAAGCAATTAAACGACCGCGGGCGTTTCAGCCCTGCTAGTAAAAGGTTAGCTAATCTGCCTGCTAGGAATCTTAACATACGGCCAAGATGTTTTTGTTTTTTTAACTATTTTTTTAAACAATGATGTGTAACTAAATTAAGCAAAACTATTAAGCCCTCTTCAGGTCCTCCAGCCAACTATATCAGTCACAGATGGACACGGTTAGAACAACAATTAAATACAGTATGTTTTGTTCCTCGTCTTTTTCTTGTCCTTCGCTTTTGGCCCCTGCGATTAGTTTAGTCAGAGTGTGGACGGTGCCTGGCACTGCATTAGGCATTGTCACGGTGATGATGTCAGACTTGGGTGTTATGTTAAGTTATTCCCTCTAGAGTCTAAGCCCTGTCTAAGCTGGTGGGGTCATACCAAGGCTGGTCATACCAAGGATGGTCATACCAAGGATCACTTTACCCCTACCTACATGTACAAATGACCTCAACGAACCTGTACCCCCACACATTGACTCGGTACCGGTATCCCCTGTATAAAGCCTTGTTATTGTTATTTTATTGTGTTACTTTTATTGAGTTACTTTTTAAATTATTTTTTACTTTAGTTTATTTGATAAATATTTTCTTAACTCTTCTTGAACTGCATTGTTGGTTAAGGGCTTGTCAGTAAGCATTTCACGGTAAGGTGTACTACACCTGTTGTATTCGACGCATGTGACAAATAACGTTGGATTTCATTTGATAATTTTGCTATTTGATTTTGAATTTTAAGACCCCTCAAAAAATATTGGATGAAACATACATTTGGTATTACTGCTATAAGCCAATAGAAACCAGATTCAATACATGGAACAAGATAGTCCAACAAAAAATCTTAAGGAAGTTTGTTCTGAAGTGTCTGTCCTATATCAGAGAGTTATTAAAAAGATCAGGAAACGTATTTATTGTGTTTAGTGTGCAGCCCAAACCGTTTGGACGCTACAGACAGAAGTTGGCAGAATAGGCTGTACCGACTTCGGACGAGTCTTGTGAAGCGCCCTAGAGCGAAATGGAGAACGCCATCATGTTCGTGGGAGTCTCATCAAAAACAGTTTGGAGAAAAGATGTCTTTGTGAGATGACCGTTTCACTCGTGGTCTGACAAACACTGCTCTAGCTCTGCCACCTTTCACCGCAGATGCAGAAGGGCGATATGGATTGAGACGCAGCCCATGTAAAAAAAAGACTGGGATGTTTTTATTATGTTAATTAGATTTCCACTGGGGCGCAGATATCCTAGGCTAAGGGATTAATAGAGTGGAAGATTGGGTGAGATGAGGTCTGCTTTAGTGTCGTGGGTGGGAGAGACATACACACCGCAATGAGTGAATTGGCTTTTCATGAGGTATAGAGGTGTCCCAGAAGAGATTGCAACATGACAGGTATCTCTGAGGCTTCTCTCAGGGCTAAGTAAAGGGTTAGGGTTAGATTGCAACATGATAGGTATCTCTGGTCCTTCTCTCAGGGCTAATTAAAGGGTTAGGGTTAGATTGCAACATGACAGGTATCTCTGAGGCTTCTCCCAGGGCTAAGTAAAGGGTTAGGTTTAGATTGCAACATGATAGGTATCTCTGGTCCTTCTCTCAGGGCTAATTAAAGGGTTAGGGTTAGATTGCAACATGACAGGTATCTCTGGTCCTTCTCTCAGGGCTAATTAAAGGGTTAGGGTTAGATTGCAACATGACAGGTATCTCTGGTGCTTCTCTCGGGGCTAATTAAAGGCCAGCAATCAAACCCTCGAGAGAGCTGAGCGGACCGGACTTTTATTGTTACACTCCGACAGCACTGGATTAAAACATATTTAAATGTGCTTTCTTCTCTATATAGTCAGACATACTCATACACACAGAGAGAATCGACACACACAGTAACGCGTGTTAATACGTTCCGAGAGCCGATCTGTTATCCAACTATTTGTTTTATAGCCCGGCTAGGTGTGAAAATCCCCCCTACTTGCAATGTATTCGATGCTTAAGTACTCTAAAGTTTTACACAGTATCTGTTCAACATCTTTCTGCTTTCATTAATAAAATAACGATAAAAAAGACTTGCAGATGTTTATTTCAACGACAACTCAGCTATATTTTCGTTGCACTTCCCCCCCCAGCTCCACGACCATGGGTAAAACCTTGCTGAGATGATCAATGTATTTGCTGCGTTGTTGTATAGTCAGTTTCTTGCTTGTAGGCTTGGCATAGTTACCGATTAATTTTTCACAATAAAGTAGGCTAATGAAGGCAACAAATTGATGCTTACTGGAACACCCAAAGTCATCCAATTGTTATAATAGGATTTGAAGCAATAGCATTTAACTAGCACACACAGACATGGACATGAACACCCCCCACACACGCCTCCCCAACCCACACACCATCCTCTCTCTCCTCTTCCCCCCTCCCTTCCTCGTTCTCTCTCTCCTTTCCATATCTACTGAGCTGTATGTGGATTGTTGTTGGGCCGGGGGGGGGGGGGGGGGGGGGCTCAATGTTTATCAGTGCTTTGGTTCCGACTCTCTGAGCCATGCAAATAATTGTGTTGTTGACTGTTGTCACATGCATTTTTCATCCAGTCACAGGAGCTCGACTAGCGAGCCAAAACTTCCCCCTTTTTCCTTTACTTCCATTCCTCCCCCTCTTCCTCTCCCATCTTCCGCCTCTCGCTCCCTCCTTCCATTCCTCCCTTCTCCACTCTCTCCCTCAGTCCTTCCCTCCTTCCATTCCTCCATTCTCCACTCTCTCCCTCAGTCGTTCCCTCCTTCCATTCCTCCCTTCTCCACTCTCCCTCAGTCGTTCCCTCCATCCATTCCTCCCTTCTCCACTCTCTCCCTCAGTCGTTCCCTCCATCCATTCCTCCCTTCTCCACTCTCTCCCTCAGTCGTTCCCTCCTTCCATTCCTCCCTTCTCTACTCTCTCCCTCAGTCGTTCCCTCCTTCCATTCCTCCCTTCTCCACTCTCTCCCTCAGTCGTTCCCTCCTTCCATTCCTCCCTTCTCCACTCTCTCCCTCAGTCGTTCCCTCCTTCCATTCCTCCCTTCTCCACTCTCTCCCTCAGTCGTTCCCTCCTTCCATTCCTCCCTTCTCTGCTCTCTCCATCCTCCCTCTCCACCCTCCCACAGTCGTTCGCTCCTTCCCTTCCTCACACATAGCTATCTGTCCTTTTCAGCCCCTATCATTGGAATCAATGGGATTGATTCTGTCTCCGTCAATGGATTTCTCTGTCAAGGTGAAGCTGCACTTTAATCATGGTGCATCTTAAATATTTTATCAGTCAGAGTTCGTCACGGGGTTGGATAGCCTATTGAGGGAAGGAAGGGTTGATTTGAGAGGGATGGAATGAGACATTTATTTTTATCTCTCAATGGGAATACTGGGAATACATATCCACTTTTGTGTTTGTTGGAAGGATAGTGCTACTTTCTCTGTCTTACAGTCACGCATGTAAACACCCCCACACACGCTTCCTATCCTGTAAAGAGTACCTGGAGACATTTAATAGAAGAATTTCATGGGCGTCTGTGGGCATTTAAGGGGGCATGCTTGTTCCAAAAATAGACTTGAATGTATTAAAGGCCATTGTTGGGAACTTTCTTCAGCACTGCCTCCAGTCCTAGGGGTTCTAGTGTCTGAATGTGGATTGGTGATGTTATTGCCCATAATGCCATAGAAGTGACTGCTTTGAACTCAGGCCTGATGACTCCCTCTACTCGGGGTAAATTGCTTAGATAACAAACACTGTCTACTGTATAACCAAATTGTGTATTTTCTACACTAGTTTTGAGGCAGGTTGAAATCTGCTAATGAAATAGTTTTGGGACATAGTGTAGCTACGTATCCCGCTTCCCTCCCTGAAGATAACTTCATTTCCAGAATTGTCTAGACTGAAGAACATGAATAGACAGCACTAATAATGTCATAATTTGCATCCTAACTATGTAACAGCATAAACAGGCAGAGGAAGACAGAGACTGTGACAGATATAGTGGATGAGAAAGAGAGAGATCAGACTTGCAGCATCGGTCTGTGTCTGCATCCTCACTGGCAATGAGTCATCACTTTTTTTCGTATTTTTCTCTCCCACACTCTCTGTCTCTCCTCTGGTTGCTGGGAGCTGTGTCTTCATATGACCTCTAATACAAGTTCTTGCATTTGGGGTGGGGAGGTAAACTCGGAGACCTTCCCTTTGCACCTGTTGCAGCTGAGGAGCATTAGTAAGACCATTAGACCTGTTGTAGTTGAGAAGCATTAGTAAGACCATTAGACCTGTTGTAGCTGAGGAGCATTAGTAAGACCATTAGACCTGTTGTAGCTGAGGAGCAGTAGTAAGACCATTAGACCTGTTGTAGTTGAGGAGCATTAGTAAGACCATTAGACCTGTTGTAGCTG